>NC_043709.1:14052673-14066045 GCF_006229205.1 Suricata suricatta | reverse complement strand
CGCTAGCGGCGACTGCGTTCCGACGCCCCTCCCCGAGCTGAGCCCCTTCCGCGCGTGCGCACCGCGGGGACCCAGGCCCAGCGGTGCGGGGCCGGGAGCGGCTCCCGCGCGAGCGTCGCGTCTCAGGCTGGCTGGATGCGTCGAGCGCCGAGCTATCGACCCAGAGTTGCTCGGCAACCAGGGCTGCTGCGCACGTAGCGAGTGGGTTCCGAGTCCCCTAAATCCTCAGACTCGGTTTCAGTCTTCGTAGCATTCTCCTGTTAAGGAAGCGTGGGTCCACGCAAGCCCGAAAGATTCGAAGTAAAGGGACTTAGCCCAAGGATGCTGGCGCTGTTACCCAGGAGGAATTGGGACTCTATCCAGAATGGTTTTCACCTTATACTACACCTGAAGATTGTCCAGTTTCCCTGCTTCAAGTCATAAATAGGGGTGTGCGGGATTCTGTACAAATTTTCTTCCCCTTGTCTTTATGCCCTTCTCTCCTGCATGCCAAGCATTGTGGTAAGCTCCAGGAATATTGAGGCGGGACTTTTCTCTAAAACCAAGTTCATAGCACTGGATATCGGAACTACAACAAACTGCCACACCAGCAGAAGAGCAGAAATCCAGGAATCCTTCCTTTCATTCACAACACATTCACTCAATTACATCTCAAACATAGGAATACAAAATAAGACATAGGTCTTAACCTTGAGCAGCTCGTAGTCTAGTGGAGACTGATGAGTTTTGAAAATACAATCCCGGGTAAAGGGCAAAGATACACACAATGTTTTGAATGAGAGGTGGCAGTGTTCTCAACTCATATAATGTTTCCTTACCTTCTCATAAAAAGAAAACAGATTCCAAATGAGGAAACTAATCACTCAACATTGACAGATCTTATTGGTTATGCTCTCTTGATGACAACAAATAGAATTCTTAATCAGGAAAGTTATCATATCACAAGCATATGAGACACAGTATTCCACTGTGAATGCTACTCCAAACCTGAGACCTAGAGAATGATGATGTGTTTTTTTAAGTTGATTTATTTATTTTTGAGGGAGGGAGGGGCAGAGAGAGAGAGAGAGAGAAAGTCCCAAGCAGGCTCCTCACTGACAGTGTGGAGCCCAATATGGGGCTCAAACTCATGAACCATGAGAACATGACCTGAGCCAAAATCAAGACTAAGACCCTTAACCGACTGAGCCACCCAGGCACACCTTGAACAACTTTATTAATTTCAGAGATGTAAAACTCATGTAAAAAGTCATGATTACGGGGGTGCCTGGGTGTCTCAGTTGGTCAAGCATCCAGCTTCATCTCAGGTCATGATCTCACGGCTCATGGGTTCAAGCCCTGCATCGGGCTCTGTGCTGACAGCTCAGAACCTGGAGCCTGCTTCAGTGTCTCCCTCCCTCTCTGCCCTTCCCTCACTTGCGTTCTCTCTGTCTCTCCCTCATAAATAAATAAATAAATAAATAAATAAATAAATAAATAAATAAAGGCATGGTCACCAAAAACCAAAGCACCTTAACCCTAGTCCCTAGACCAGATTAGGTCCACTGTGTGCTCTCTCATCATTCTTATCTTGATTGTAACTAATTGTTTGATTTTCTGTCTTGCCAAGTAGATTTTCAGTTTTGGGAACAAGATCCACATCTATCTGATTTCATGCTATATGAAATAACACAGTACCTAACATATACTAGGTGCTCAGTCAATATTTGATTAATAAATAAAAATCAAACTAGCATAATCCTAAACGACACTTATTAATTCACATATCGCCTTACTTGGGGCGATGCCCAAAGCAATGAATGCCCAAAGGTTGCCTAAGGAACTGATTTAGGGTGACTTGTCACTTTAAGAAGACAGCAAGGGTTCAGTAAAGCAATAAAAGCAATGAGAGAATTACTGAACGATCAGATCAATAGAAATGAAGAATGTAGCTGTTCTTTTAGGACTCAAATGTTCAAGAGACTGTGGAACAAAAATACAGGTTTGCAACCAAAGAGTGAACCCTAGAGACAGGTGTATATAAGACAAACAAGATGGGGCGCCTGGGTGGCTTGGTCGCTTAAGCATCTGATCAACTCAGGTTGTGATCTCGTGTTTTGTGTTTTGTGGGTTCTGGTCCCACATCAATCTCTGTGCCTGGAGCCTGCTTTGGATTCTGTGTCTCCCTCTCTTTCTACCCCTCCCATGCACTCTCTCTCTCTCTCACTCTCACTCTCGCTCTCACTCTCTCTCTCTCTCAATAAACAAATAAACAAATAAATAAATAAGTAAACATTTAAAAATGTTTTTTAAAGAGACAAGATAATGACCATTCACATTTTTGCCAGATGGAAAAGGCAGAGGCAGAAAGCAAGTTAACTTTAAACATTATCTTCTAGCACTAAAAATATGGACAAGAATGGGTAAATTGGGGTCTGGATGAGCTGCTCAGGATATCTCTTTTTTCACTTAACTCTAATTAAAGTATAAAACCCTGCTTCTGACTTCCCATGTTAGAAAGGGTCTGGAAATATGACTTTTTATGTGGGTAAACCTGTTCTTTGACATTTTTTTGAGATTCCCCCTTTAAGCCTGAAACAATTATAATTTATTGTATCAGATTCTAACGGGCTTATTTCCTTATTTAATATTTGCAGAAAGGAATGGGAAAGCTAGAATTGATTCAACAAATATTTGTTGAGTACCTACTATATACGAGGTATTGCTCTAGGCCCTAGGGATATAGCAGTGAGTTAAACAGGGAAAAATGCTCTTTCTAAGGAGCTTGCATGATAATGGAAAACTACAGATAACAAACAAGTAACTAATTAAAATATATAACATTCCAGATGGCAATAAATACCATGAAAAAAAGCATGGCAGGGAAGAAAGTGCTTGCAGATAGGGGCTGCAATTTAAAATGACATAGATGGAGAAATCATCACTGAAAAGGGGAAATTTGAACCAAATGAGCTGAGAGAGTGATCCATACGTACATCTAGAAGAAGAGAGTTTCAGTCAGAGGTAAGGGAAAGTGCAAAGGCCCTGAGGCAGGAGAATGTCTGGCAGGTTTGAAAAATTGCAAGAAGGCCAATGACACTAGAATTGTACTCTCCACCATGGCAGCCATTACCCACAGGTGGTTATTAAGCCCTTAAAATGTATCTAGTTCAAATTGTGTAATTATTTTAGGGCAAGAGAGTAAAATCGAGTGACTGCGGTAATGGCACCCGTTTTGCACTTCTCCTGGAAACCATGCCCTTTGCAAGGTGACTTTACACCTCACCTCCGTATCAAGTAGAATCCTATGTTTATGCCCCTTGGTTCTGAGTAAGCCCTACTAGACCTTTACTAGAACTCAGCCTAAATCATTCCCCTTCAGGCTTGAGAACTAAATAAATGCCCCTTGCCTTAAGCTACTGAGCCTTGGGATAGTAAACTTGGTGCCACTCTGAAGGAGGCTGACTTCCTTTTCTTGGATGCCACTGATTTTCTGCCAAAATCTTTGGAGACTGTTACATGGGTATGAAAGATTCAGCTGTGGTATTTGGAACATTATTTCTCTTGGACTAATGTCCAAGTACAGGCATATCTCATTTTATTGCATTTTGCTGATACCATGCTTTTTACAAATTGAAGGTTTGTGGCAACCCTGTATCAGTCGGTCAATTGGTGCCATTTTTTGGACTGTATTTGCTCACTTTGTGTCTCTGTGTCACATTTTGGTAATATTTCCAATATCTCAAAAGTTTTCATTACCATATTTGTTATGGTGATCTGTGATCAGTGACCTTTGATGTTACCATTGTAATTGTTTTGGATGCCAAAACCTCACCCCCATAGAATGGTAAACTTAATAGATAAATGTTACATGTGTTCTGACTGCTCCACCAACCAGCTGTTCCCCCTTCTCTCTCTCTCTCCTCAGGCCTACCTCTTCCCTGAGACATGACAATATTGAAGTTTGGCCAATAAATCATCCTACAAAGGCCTCTCAGTGTTCGAGTGAAAGGAATAATCGCACGTCTCTGACTTTAGGTCAAAAGCTAGGATTGATTAAGCTTAGTGGAGAAGCCATGTTGAAAGTCCCAAAAGCTAGGCCTCTTGAGCCAGTTAACCAAGTTGTGAATGCAAAGGAAAAGATTTTGAAAGAAATTAAAAAAGCTATTCCAGTGAACATACAAATGATAAGAAAGTGGATGTGGAGAAAGTTTTCACTGATCTGGAGAAAGTTCCAGTGGTCCAGATTGAAGATCAAACCAGCCAAACGTTCCTTTAAGCCAAAGCCTACCCCAGAGCAGGGCCCCAACTCTCCAACTCTGTGAAGGCTGAGAGAGGTGAGGAAGTGGCAGAAGAAAAGCGTGGAGCTAGCAGAGGCTGGCTCACAAGGTTTGAGGAAACAAGCTGTCTCTATAATATACAAGTACAAGGTGAGGAGGCAGGCGCTGACATAGAAGCTGCAGCAAGGTGTCCAGGAGATCTAGCTACGACCGTTAATGAAGGTGACTACACTAAACAACAGATCTCAATGTAGAAGAAGATGCCAAATAAGACTTTCATAGCCAGAGAGAAGTCAAAGCCTGCCTTCAAAGTTTCGAAGGGCAGGCTGACTCTCTTTTCAGGAGCTAATGCAGCTGGTGACTTGAAGCTGAAGCTGAAGCTATGTTCCATTCCACAGATCCCAGGGCCCTTAAGAATGTGCTAGATCTACTCTGCCTGTGCTCAGCAAGTGAGGCAACGAAGCCTGATGACAGCACATCTGTTTACAACATGGTTTACTGACTATATTAAGCCTACTATTGAGAACTGCTGCTCAGAAGAAAATATTCCTTTCAAAATATTCCTGCTCAGTGACAATGCACCTGGTCACCCAAGACCAGGTGGAGAAGGCAACCAGGTTAATTTTCTTTTCATGCCTGCCTAACGCAACATCCATTCTGCAGCCCATGGACCAAGTTATAATTTCAACTTTCAATTCTTATTATTTAGGAAATACATTCTGTAAAGTGACAGCTACCATCTGATGGATCAGGGAAAAGTCCATTGAGAACCTTCTGGAAAGAATTCACCTTTCTCGATGCCATTAAGAAAACATTCATGATTGGGGTACCTGGGTGGCTCAGTCGGTTAAGCATCTGGCTTCGGCTCAGGTCATGAACTCATGGATCGTCCATTTGAGCCCCGCATCGGGCTCTGTGCTGACAGCTAGCTCAGAGCCTGGAGCCTATTTCGGATTCTGTGTCTCTCTCTTACTCTGACCCTCCTCTGCTAGTGCTGTGTCTCTCTGTCTCTCTAAAATAAAAAATATTAAAAGAATGTTTTTAAAGAAAACATTCATGATTAACTGGAAGAGGTCAAAACATCAATGTGATCAGGAGTTTGGAAGAAGTTGATTCCAACTCTCATGGAGGACTGTGAGGTTCAAGACTTCAGGGAGGGGAGTAACCCCAGGTGTGGATTAGCAGGAGACCAAGGGTTGGAAGTGGAGCCTGATCATGTGACTTCATTGCTGCCATCTGATGATAAAACTTAAATGGATGAGTTGTTCCTTACGGCTGAACAAAGAAAGTGGTTTGCTGGGATGGAATCTACTCCGGATGAAGATGTTGTGAAGATTGTTGAAATGATAACAAAGGATTTAGAATATTCTATCAACTGAGTTGACAGAGCAGCAGTAGGGTTCAGAGAGGACTGATTCCAATCTTCTTAAGAAGTTCTACAATCCTATCAAACAGCATCAATGCTATAGAAGAGTCCGTCAACATGGCAAATTTCATGGTTGTCTTATAGAAATTGCCACAGGCACCCCAGCCTTCAGCGATCACTGCCCTTAGCAGAGATTTTTTTTAAATGTCTTTATTTTATTTTTAGAGACAGAGCAGAGAGCGAGCAGTGGAGGGGCAGAGAGAGAGGGAAACACAGAATCTGAGCAGGCTCCAGGCTCTGAGCTGTCAGCACAGAGCCCGATGCGGGGCTTGAACCTACGGACTATGAGATCATGACCTGAGCCAAAGTTGGATGCTTAGCTGACTGAGCCACCCAGGTGCCCCTGACCAGAGATTTTTAAGGGGCAAAAATTAGACTGTGATTCTAGGGTGATAAACAAAATTCTTGTCATTGAAGGAATTTGGAAACTAGGGAGGAATAGATAAGAGCATGACTAATGGCGTCCAAAAATCCCAACAGTAATGATAAAATAAATATTTGAAGTACCTGAAAATTAACTCTAAAGAAGATCCATGGGGTTTTTGTTTGTTTTTTGGTTTCGGGGGGTTGGTTTGTTTTGTTTTAGAGAGAGAGTGCATGAGCGGGGGACATGGACAGGGGGGGGGGAGAGAGAGAGAGAGAGAGAGAGAGAGAGAGAGAGAGAGAGAATCTTAAGCAGGGGCCTCAACCTCATGACCCTCGGATCATGACCTGAGTGGAAATAAAGAGTTGGATGCCCAAATGACTGAGCCACCCAGGCACCCCACCATGTGGTTTTTTAAGATGGGTTTTACCAAACCTTCAAGGAATAATTTCCACCATTTATCAGTGGTTCCAAAGCCTAGAAATAGATGGACAGCTACTCAGCTTATTATGAGTTTGAAATAATCCTAATACCAGAAAAGGAGAGCACAAGAAAATAAAACCATGTATGAGCCAATATGACTTGGGACTGTAGAAAAAAAACTTCTAATGAAAGGTTAACAAATTGAACCCAGCAGTATACTAAAATAATTAGGACCCCATAAGGTTTAGTCCTAGGAGTGCACAGTGGCTCAACCATAGCAAATCTATTGTCATAATTCATGGCAACAATAAATTAAAAAAGAAAACATGATTATCTTCATAGATGCATCTGATGAAATTTAATAGACATTAAATACTGATAATACTCTTAGCAAACTAAGAGTAGAAGAAAATGTTCTTAATTTGATAATAATATCTCCTATATGGTGGAACATTAGAAGCTTTCCCATAGGACTCTTGACTTCCGTTCAGCTTGTGATCTCATAGCTCGTGGGTTCCATCCAGCCCTGCATCAGGCTCCACACGCTGTGCCTTGGAGCCTGCTTGAGATTGTCTCTCCCTCCCTCTCTCTCTGCCCTGCCCTTGCCCCACTCACGCATGCTCTCTTTTTCTCAAAATAGATAAATAAACTTAAAAAAAAAGATTAACATGCAATAAATCAATAGATTTGAAAACTAGAAAAGAAAATGCTATTCACAATAGCAACCAGACCTATGAAATGTCTTGAGATAAATGTAATAAGAAACACATAAGATCTACACTAAGGGGTGCCTGGATGACTCAGTCGATTAAGTCACCAACTCTTCAGCTCAGGTCATGGTCTCCAGGTTCACGGGATCAAGCCCTTCCTTGGACTCTGCGCTGACAGAGCCTGCTTGGGATTCTCTGTCTCTCTTTGTCTCTGCTCCTCCCCTCCTCTGTCTCTGTCTCTCTTACCCACAAAATAAGTAAATAAATATTTTAAAAATATATAGAAGAAAAGATCTATACTAAAAACTCGGTGGAACTCTATTAAAGGGCAAAAAAAGAAGACCTGAACGAATGACTTGTACTATGTTCATATAGGGGGAGATTCAATGTTTCAGAAAGCAAATGCTCTTCAAGTTCATCCATTTATTTAACAAAATCCCAATTAGAATCTCAAATTTTGCTTCTTTGTCTCTTTACAGATATCAAAATTCATGTTACCTTCTCTGTTTTTCTTCCCAGATTTAGACATCCTTGTTCAAATTTTCTTTCCAGATTTAGATATCCTTACTCAACAATTTTTCCTCCAAATGAATTGCCCAGTTAGCCATCCATTCTCCAAGCCTTGTGTTTGCTGCCTTTCTCTAATTCACACTGAGATGCCAGACATAGATAAGGAAAGGCTTTCCGAAACTTGTGTCAGGAGAAGGTAGCCTTAAAGAAGAGAAAAAAGACAAAAGCCATAAGGAAAGCATGAATATATTTGACTACAGCAAATTTTACCACTGCTGTGTGACAAAAGACTGCATAGACAAGGTTAACATGCAAGTAGTGATTGAGAAGGATGGAAGCACTGGAAATGAATTGTACCTAAATATCTGCATTTCTTTAATCTTGCTGTAAATTATCTTTTTTTAATGTTTATTTTTTGAGAGAGAGACACACACAGATGCGAGCGGGGGAGGGGCGGAGAGAGGGGCGACACAGAATCTGAATCAGGCTCCAGGCTCTGACCTGTCAGCACAGAGCCCAACGCGGGGTTCAACCCCACAAACTGTGAGATCATGACCTGAGCCAAAGTTGGACGCTTAACCGACTGAGCCACCCAGGCTCCCCTCTCGCTATAAGTTATCTTTAAGATAGAATGGAAGGTGCAGGAAAGGGTTCATGAACGTTTTACCCTGCTGCAGGACAATGTGGCCTTCAGTTCACCTTCTGTTTTCTGGTCCTCTGACACCTGATAAAGATAGAATGTCAGCTATGGCATTAAGCAACCTTAACGTATATTAAAGCAATCACCTGATTGGCAGATTGCATCTGGACTGATACGACTATAAATATCAGATGGGGGAGCATAGCTCTGGGCTTCTGAGCATGAAGTGTCTTTCACTGGCCCCTGGAGAGGTCCCTGGAAGCTATACCTGTGGGAGCATTACAAGAAGTACCGGGTCCTGAGGGGTATGCAACTTCTAAGTCAGGACAGCTGGCCACCACGTGGGTCTGATGTGAGTCTTCTTTCCTTGCATCTGAGCTACAGGGGATTTGGGAGAAGCACCTGCTTGGGCTACTGCACAGATTAGTGCAAGGACTCCCGGAGAGGTGGAATGCCTAATTCTGCCCTGCTCCAAGCGCTGTTCCTGACCTATATCTTTCCAAGTGAATCTGACACCAAGTGTGGCCCCCTGTAGCCTTAATGAATCTCAGTGTTTAGATGTATCTACGTATACCCCTAGAGGGTGTTGCACATGATAATCCAGATAGCTTATACCTGAGCTATGAAGAACAGGACTAACTGAATAGAATGAATAAGATTCCATGATCAGTTTGAGATTTAGTTATCTGCACCTGTGAGAAATATTATTTCTGTCATGAGGTCATAATCCATTTCCCTGTTTCCCCTTATGGCAGCTGATACAACCTGCAGATATGGAGGCAGACAGGTATGTAGCACCAGCCTAGGGAAACAGAATCTATAATGTGATACCAAACATTTTGGAGAAAGAGCCAATCTAAGTCCTCATCTCATGTGTTTCAAGCAGCTGGCGAGGAGCCTGCCTGAATTTTAGGGGTTGAAGTCTACCTTGGCCTTAGAGATAGCTTTGAATCTGCTGAGCCCAATCTTTAGTGAATCCCCATTTCCCCTGTCACAGGCAGGACAACCAAATGTAGTTCCAAGTGTCCTTGGAAGTTGAGTGTATTTGTTCCTTGATCTGGACATAACTATAACTTTCTAGACTTGATCTAGATGTGAGGCAACTTTAAAGTTGGAGAGAACATTTGTCTGGGTCAAAACTGGCCAGAGCGATGGGGAGTCAGAACCTCCTCTTTTAATCTCTTACGTGACAAGAACACAGCCCCTCCCCACTTTACATTATGAAACAAAACAATGTTTCTCTTACTGAAGAAGCTACTTATTTCAAATGCACTTGCACCTTCAAAAGCCTAAGGAAGACTAATCACACTCTTCATGACCAGGTAGATACCTCATAACATTACTTGGACCTTATTAAGGATGAGTAGAGAACCAGGATCTGACTTTTTCTGATGTCATTTTAGTAAGAAAAAAAAAAAGTCTTGTAGATATTTATTCCTTAGAGACAGAATTTATAAGGAGCCAGAAAACCCGACCCAAGACCCTTACATTATGATGATAAATCTGTTGCTTTGGGTCAAATCAGGATATCATTTGAGTTTTCTCTACATTTTGTCTTATTATTTTAAACCTCACTAGATTAAAAAAACCCACAAAAGTAATACGTGTTTTTGTAACAAATTAAAAGAAAAATGGATAATACCTTTCTCCCCAGTGCCACCTTTTTTAGGCAACGAATGACAGAAATTTACTGTTAATCTTTCCACTCTTCTGTGCACACATAAACACATTTAAAGACATATACATCATGTAGAATAGTTTGTTTTAAATTCACACCACATACATTATCCTTCAATTTGCTTTTATTCCACTTAACACAAATGTATAGCTCTTATATATGGCTTATATATAAGTTGTTATATATTGCTCTCATTTTTAATAACATAATATTCTTAAAGTATTAACCTTCTCTCTCCTTTTTTTTGTTTTTAAATTTTTTTAATGTTTATTTATTTTTGAGAGAGAGAGCGAGGGGCAAAGGGAGGAGACACAGAATCCGAAGCAGAGTCTAGGCTCTGAGTTGTCGCACAGAGCTCGATGCGGGGCTCAAACTCACGAACCGTGAGATCATGACCTGAGCTGAAGTTGGAGGCTTAACTGACTGAGCTACCCAGACACCTCACCCTTTCTCTATTTTTGAAAAATGTTTATTTTGAGTGAAAGTGGGAGGGGGGAGGGGCAGAGAGAGAGAGGAGAAAATCCCAAGCAGGCTCCGAGCTATTAGTGCCGAGCCTGGCCTGCAGCTTGATCCCATGAGCTGTGAGGTATAAGCCAAATGCTCAACCAATTGAGCCACCCAGGCACACCTAGCCCTCTCTTTATTGGTGGACATTCAGGCTGTTCCATTTTTTCCCTTTTAAAAATCACTACAAACAATGCTGCAATAAATATTATTGTGCATATAAATTCACACCGGTGCATTTATTTATGTACTGTCACCTGGTCACAGGACATATGATGGACGCTATTAATTTTAATAGTTATTTTCCCAGAAGCTTGTAAGCCTCCACCCCTTCTTCAAATTCTTGCCTACCCTGGATGTTAACAATCTTTTTACATTTCCCAATCTGAGGATGAAAAATGGTATCTCTTATCTGTTTTCCCTTTTCCTCATTTCTATTCTATTCTCCAATCTGCAGATAGAGTAATTTTAAAAAATGTAATGTTATTTATTTTTGAGAGAGAGAGAGAGTGAGACAGAAGGTGAGCAGGGGAGATGCAGAATCCTAAGTAGGCTCCAGGCTCTGAGCCCCAATGTGGGGCTCAAACTCACAATCTGTGAGATAATGACCTGAGACATAGTCAGATGCTCAACAGACTGGGCCACCCAGGCGCCCCTAGAGTAATGTTTTTTAAAATCAAAATCTTACCATGTCAACTTTCTGCTTAAGATACATCATTTACTTCCCTTCACTCTTAGAACAAAGGCCCAAATCCTTAATGGCCCAAAGCACCTTGTGGTCTCATAGTCTTTCTACCTCTATGGTGGGCTTTTCTCCTAAGAGGAAGGACTTTTCTATGGATTGTTCTCAACTCTGCTGAGAAATCAAGGAGACATTTTAGGGTGTTTGCTGGTACAAGCCTTCCAGGGAGTTTTTAAAATGTGACTAACTAATGCCTAAAAGGAATCATTATTTCTATTTTATTTGCCTTGATGGAGGTGTTTTTGCAGTTGCTTGGGGCAGATCATTTAGGGTAAACAGGTAAGCGCAGCACTTGTCAAAAAAAACATGTTAGGGCGACACCCAGGCTCCTGAAGAAGAGGCAGAAAGTCTGATCGTAAACGTAGGGGGTTTTTGCTTCTCTTGTTTTTAAGTTGGACTTTTAAAAGTAGAAGCTGCCTTTAATGTGCTGGTTTGCAGAACAAGAAATCTGATTTTCAGCGTGATAACACATTTTTTGACATTAACCACTGTTGGATTTTTAATGACACTTTCATCTTCAAAGCCCTTCACCAACACGGATGGTTTAATTATTATTATTATTTTTTTTGGTTGTGTGTTAAAAAGACAAGTCTTCAAAGCCATCATCCTTGATCCTTGGAATTGGGCTCTCCACCTTTCAAATGTTGCTTTCCTGCCCCCAAGGGAGAAAATAAATTGCATCTTTGTTTTCTTTTTGAAGACAAAAAGAAGAACACAATAGAAACACACTCTTTGCACTTAGGAAAAATGTTCTTCTATCCTGGGTGGGATTAGAAGAGGTTGGGAAGCAGTGTTTAACCTGTGTTTACAGTAAGCACGGTGAGAAATAACTGGCTGAAACTGTTTGTTACTGTTTAACCTTTTGATGTGCTGTTAAAAAGTAGCACATACCCATAAAACGCCTTGCGTTCAACATAAGCCGGAGCATAACATTCGGACCCTTCTGTTTGCTGCTAAGGTACATCCCTTTCCTCTTCTCTTCAGAACATGTTCACTGGGTTTCTAAAAGATTTGGTTTTGGAGAAGAAAACCCTCAAACCTCCCCGGAGGTCTTCCTTTCTTGACACATCTTGTAACCACAAGGGAGCAGTCTTTCCTTTGATGAGGTCTTCCCTCCACCTCCGCCGAAATGGAGCAAGTGTAAGTTTGCACACCGTCTGAAAGCTCTTTCCATTAGCCCTGGACGCCGGAAACCACAAAGGACAATCAAGTTTTGATTTTCAAGGAGAAAGCCTTTGGTAAACTTTCGCTCAGCCGCCAGATCTGGCGGTTCCGGAGGGAAGGGGGGCGGGGGGCTCTTTTGAATCCTTGAAGATTTCTATACTCCTGAAGACCCAGAGCGGTGGATTACGGTAATTGAAAAGCTTGGGTGATTTTGAAAGATTACTCTGGTGTGCGCTCGCATTTCCAGGCTAGGGGACCGAGCAGAGGAACCCCTTTTGTCATCTTTTGAAAGAAGAAGATCAGAGAGGAAGACAGGGTTTGAAGTACGGATTAGGCGGTCCTAAATCTTCGCTTATCACTTCCGTCTGGGATCTTTATAAATGATCGACTAGGGCAATGAATTTAGGAAATCCTGCAAAGTTTCCTTGAAGCCTGTTCTGGAACCAGAAATTAAAGACAGCCCGACCGTGCCAGGCTGTCTGAATGGACCGGCATCTACGCTTTGAAGATTTGAAGCCTCGTCTTCTAAGAGATCAGTCTCTCGGTTATTTGTTTGCTTTCCGGCGAGGGATGGAGAAGCGTAAGCCCGCCGGACTGCTGCCCCTGCGGCCGTGCCATCTCCGCACCGAGCCCCTGGACCTGCCGGGGACCCTGCCCCTGCCCTGCCTGGGGGACCCCCTCAGGGTCTCGTGGCGCCTGCACGCCGCGTGCTGGGAGCGGGCGCCCCAGGACTGCGCCTTGGAGCCCGCCTTCCTCCGCAGGCGCAACGAGCGCGAGCGGCAGCGGGTGCGCTGCGTGAACGAGGGGTACGCGCGCCTGCGGGACCACCTGCCCCGCGCGCTGGCCGACCGGAGGCTCAGCAAGGTGGAGACGCTCCGCGCCGCCATCGGCTACATCAAGCACCTCCAGGAGCTGCTGGAGCGCCACGCCCGGCGGCAGGAGGGCCCCGCCG
>NC_043709.1:13957173-14052573 GCF_006229205.1 Suricata suricatta | reverse complement strand
TTTGGAAGCTTCCTAGCACTTAGGAAATAATAACATGTGTTAGTGTGCCAGAACTCACATTTGCATGAAAACTTATTTTCCTCTCAGTTGCTTTTATCCATTGGTTTTTCATTTCCCCCCGGCCATCCCCCCCTTCTCACTCCACGGAACCTTTGGTTAAAGTAATATCCCTGACTTAAAAAAAAAAAAAAAAAAAAAAGGAAGTGCATAGACGGTGGAACAGGATGGACTGAAGTTGGTATGTTCTCAAACTTTCATCCCATTGAGGGCTTCTAGATGTACTGAAATTTCCTAGTGACTTTGGCTTTGTTCTCAAAAGTCTTTGAAAAACACTTAAATCTGGTCATTTTTTGCCTTAGAAACTATTATGAATTCAGTAGATATGTCAAGTGCTTGTTGACCTATGAGGATAAACTTCCTCACTGTAAAGCTGGGTTTTTTTTAAAGCTTATTTATTTTGAGACAGAGAGAGAAGGAGCAGGGGAGGGGCAGAGGCAGAGAGAGAAGTGGACAGAGGATCAGAAGAGCGCTCTGTGCTGACAGCTCAGAGCCTGATGCAAGGCTCAAACTCGTGAATGGTAGATCATGACCTGAGTGGAAACCAGGAGTTGGAGGGTTAACTGACTGAGCCACCCAGGCACCCCTCTAATGCTGTTTTCTGATATCCTGGATTGACCTTTGCACAGAGGCAGTCCTATATGGGGGTAGGGGGTGGGGAGTGGGGCCCGGACATCAAAGGAGGGAAAACTGGATATGATGTCATCCCGACACTGGCCTCATGAGGTAGGTTTTAGTGCCTCCTTTTTACAGATGTGTCAACTGAGGGGAGTTAATGCTCAAGGAATATCTTTTATGTGCCAGGAATTTTTTTGTGTGCTTTTTACATGTTGTCCTTTTAAAGTCTCATAAATCTGTGAGTGGATATTACACATATTTTGTGGTTAAAAATAATGAGGGGCATCTAGGTGACTCAGTCAGTTAAGCGTTGGACTCTTTTTTTTTAATGTTAACTTATTTTTGAGACAGAGCATGAACAAGGGAGGAGCAGAGAGAGAGGGAGACACAGAATCTGAAACAGGCTCCAGGCTCCCAGCTGTCAGCACAAAACCCAATGCGAGGCTCGAACCCAGGAACCGTGAGATCATGACCTGAGCCGATGTCAGACGCTTAACCAACTGAGCCACCCAGTGCCCAGAGTTGGACTCTTGATTTCGCCTTAGAGCATGATCTCACAGGTCCTGAGATTTGAGTCCCAAGTTAAGCTCCGTGCTGACAGCATAGAGCCTGCTTTGGATTCTCTCTCTCCCTCTCTCTCTCTGCCCCTTCCCCACTTGTGTGTGCTCTCTCTCCCTCTCTCTCAAAATATATAAATAAATAAACTTTTTTTAAAATGAGGCCTTGCCGGGGTTTATGTTGCCATTATTAGTTGAGCTGTGATTCAGTGCTGAGTTTGTCTGACCCTAAACCCCAGGCTGGCTCTGTCCCTTTCCATACCCTCCCTTGCTCCCTCATTTGCTAGCTGGGTGACAGAGCAAACATTTCTTAACCTGTCAGCATCTCAGTTTCCTCATCTGTACTGTTTCACAGGAGACATGTAGATGAAAGAGTTTGGTAATCTACAAGGTACTATCCAATGGTAAGCCAGTAGTGTATCATTTTTTGGAGAAAATACTATAACTCAGTTCTATGGAGAGTAAAGCCTATTAAAAATTATCTCTAGGTGGGGGCACCTGGGTGGCTCAGTACGTTGAGTGTCTGACTTCAGCTCGGGTCACAATCTCAAGGTTCAAGAGTTTGAGCCCTGTGTCGGGTTCTGTGCTGACAGCCTGGAGCCTGCTTCTGAAAAAAATTTTTTGATGATCTCTAGGTGGAATTAGTGTGATTTCTTCAGTGCGTCAGAAAGAGGACAGAGTAACCACATTGTATTAGGGTTTTACCTTCTATTGTAAGGTTCCGGGGGACATGACTTGACCTGTGGAAGCTGAATCCATGTTAAAACATATAATTACTAATATTTACAACAATGAGTTATAATGGTTTCTGTGTTTCTGGCTGCACAGATAAATGCTTTGTAGGGATTCACAACAAATCTTTACTTTTTCTTAAGAACTGCATGGAGTCTTTTAGTTTTGAAGGATCAAGATGTAACCCTGCTCTTACCCATTACTTAGTTACAGCCTCTCACACACCTGTAAGATATCCGTTTTGGTCTCCTGGGCAGGTTCTTATGCCATATAAAGGTTTCAGAGAAGCAAGACCAAGTGAGATATATTTACTATGGGGGGGGGGGTGGGAGGGGAAGGAAAACTTCCTGGCTTGATTGGAGGAGCAGCTAATTAACCAAGTCGTTGATAATCTTGAGAAACTTTTCAGGGGTCTTCGATGAGTGGTAATAACACTCTCCATTCCTTTATTCTGCTCTAGCCATGATCAGCACCTTGACATTCTCTTTTCTACAATAGGAATAAAAATAATAAAACAGTATGTTTTGTTTAATCTGTATACTATGGCTGCTTTTAAATGCGGGAAAATGAAATAAAGACTTCTTCATTCACGTCTCTAAAATAACTGTGTAAAACGTGTGAATAAATATAATATACCTTGCTGAGAGGAGTGGTTGATAAAGAAAAGGACAAAGGCAGTTTTAAAAGAGAACTTCGCTGTGGATAAAAATGCTTCAAGAGATTTTTAATGTGGTTTTGTTTGAAGCCCTACGGAGAATAAGGCAATGCCTTGAGATGACTTTTGAGGAAAAAAACAAAACAAAACAAAAAGCAATAAAATTCCATTGCAATCTTATAACATTTTTTAGAGAAAAAAAATCAGTTTTTCTGGAAACTTCCTGATGACTTCTAGGAGGAGCACTAATCCAGGAATGAGACCTTTATTATTTTTTGAATATTCATTTATTTTTGAAGGAGAAATGGAGACCGAACATGAGCAGGGGAGGAGCAGAGATAGAATCCAAAGCGGGCTCCAGGCTCTGAGCTGCCACACAGAGCCCTATGTGGGGCTCGAACTCACAAACCGTGAGATCATAACCTGAGCCAAAGTCGACGCTTAACGGACTGAGCCACCCAGGTGCTCCAGGAATGAGACCTTTAAAATGTTCAATCTTCCCTTTATCTGTGGATGAATGCTTAACTAACCATTAGACAATTTGAGTCTTAAAAAGAACAAAACAAATGACCAAAAAGTTAAGTAGAAGCAGAGTTTTATGGAAACAGTACATTCACAAAAGGAGAAACATTTACATGTCCTTCAAGATCTTTCCTGTTGTTTTTGCCACTCAGCCCAGACATATTCATTGATTATACTGTATTTTTTTCTAGAATATTCCCTGTGGTTTGTAACTCTGACTAATCAAATCTCTGTGACACCCCACAGTGTACCATACCGAGGGTGCAAAGGAGGAGGAGCCACGGTGGGCTGTGGCAGAGTGTCCCCGTGGCCTGGGTCAGCACTGCCATCCCCTGCCTGGTGACCTTGGGCAAGCCCTTGACTTCCATGGTCTCAGCTCTCTATGCTAGGACATGGGAAGTTTAGATTGCATGATGTTTTAGGCTCTTCCACTCTAGGATGCCATCCATCTAACATATGCCCAGTCCTGGACTCCAGGAAGCAAACATCAAGAAGACATGGCCGCTTCCTGCCTCATAGAGCAGCAACCGTTTCTGTATCATTTTTTTCCACTAGAGAAATCCAGGGTCAGAGCAGCAGCTTACTGTTTTCTGAGTCCTTGTTGCTGTTACAATGCCTTAAAAACAAAACAGAACTACGTAATTTTTTGTTGAATGCAATTTGAGGAACCTTGCAATCTGAAGGGAAAATTAACCTATTTCACCTCACTATGGTGAAAAAAAGGTATACAGGGTGTAACTGATGTCCAAAATGAAATATGTTATCAGGGTACATGAGTCTCTGGGTGGCTCAGTCGGTTAAGCGTCCAGTTCTTGCTTGGTTCAGGTGTTGACCTCAGGGTCATGAGTTCAAGTCTCATGTTGGGCTCTGTGCTGGGCGTCAACACTACTTAAAAAAAAGAAAGAATGAAAAATGTTATCAAGATACATAGAAAAGGGAGTTATTTCAGCTTCAAGTGAGTAGAAAACGAAGAGGAAAGGCTTTGGGGGGTGCAGCATTTGGTAGGTGAAACAGAGTGAGGATTATAGGCAGAGGACCCAAGGGTGGGGAAACAGGTTCCTTGGAGGCAGGAATTTGTTTAGAGAATAACAGGACACTAGAAAGATTCTAGAAGGCATTGAAATCCAGGCTAAAAAATACTTGAACTTTAATTTTTAGACAATGGGGAACGATTGAATTTTTTTTTCATGGAGAGAGGGGGAAAGGTTGGGTGCTGTGGTTGAGGATCAGTCTGGCTGCAGGAAGCAGCAGCCAACAGGGTATTACAGTAATGAAAAGAGAGGGAGGGAGGGTCTCCGCCAAGCCAGTGGCCCTGGAAATGGGGAGGAGGGATGGGCTGGGAGGTGATGTGGTGTGGCCCCTGGAGGCTGGGGGTGGGGGAAGGGAAGAGGGAGCAGCGGAAGATAACTCCTCTGAGTTGCCATCAACTGAAACCGGGAACACAGAAAGAGGAGCAGATTTAAAAGGTAAAAGTCGTGTGTTGGAGATGCTGGATCACAAACACTGGCTACTTCTGTCCACAAGCGGCTGGAAATGCCAGTGTCCAGATCAGGAGGGAAGAGACCAAGACAGCTGTGGATTTGGGTGTCCTACGCCTTTGGGCAGTGATGGGAGTGGCTGTGAGCTCCGGGCTGACTGAGGACAGGAGGAGAAAGCTGAAGCAGGTCTCTCTAAAGGAGTGGCAGGAGACGAAATGGCTTCGAAGAGGACTAAGAAGTTGGAAGGAGAACGAGCCAGTGTGAGATCATGGCAATTACAAGCAGGTATCTTTTTTTTTTTTTTAAAGCAGGTATCATTTTATGAGAAGGAGGAAGTGGCTGACAGCATCACATAAATCAGGGGTGTCAGGGTGCTGCTTAGGTGTGAGGGGGACCGATTGGATTTGGCCACTAGAAGGTCACTAGAAACCTTTGTAAGGGCAAAACAGGGGCGGGAAGAGAAAGCAGAGGTAAGTTGAAGCCCGCCATTTCGAGATGCTTCTCAGCGAATGAGAAAGACAGCTGGAATGATGTGAAGAGAAACCCAAGGGAGGAAAAGGTGGCGTGTCAAAGGTTGTTCTGAGCCTGGGACCTTACAGATGCAGGAGTTCTGGTCCATTCAGAGGCTCATAGGTGACAAGGTTTCAAGGAGTCTTAAGGCAAGTGAAGGGGAGGGTCCTAGGAATTGGGGGAAGATAAAGAACCGGAAGGGCAAGGGGTTGGAAGGTAACCAGTGGAGACTGAGGTGGGTGTTGAAGTCACTGAAGAGATGGAACAGGGGGAGGCAAGGCACATAAAACGAGAAAAGGGTTGTATGGAAGTAGGACGCTGGGTTTAGTATTGTTCTTAGGTGCTGCCTGGCTTCAAAAACATTGAGATAATGGTGTCTAATGACTTGGTTAAAAAGTTGCACAAAATCCTCTGTGATGACATAACCCTTTATATGATATTTCTGGGGTGCCTGGGTGGCTCAGTTGGTTAAGCATCTGACTTCAGCTCAGGTCATGATCTCTTGAGTTCAAGCCCTGCATCGGGTTGTGTGCTGACAGCTCAGAGCCTGGAGCCTGCCTCGGATTCTCTGGCTCCCTCTCTTTCTGACCCTCCCCTACTTGTGCAGGCGCTAGGTTTCTCTCTCTCTCTCTCTCAAAAATAGATAAACATTAAAAAATCAATGATATTTATATTTATTTTATATTTTATCATTTTGTGATTGTAACTTTGGAAAGTTCACCAGCATTTAGTATAAGAGATGATGATGATATATACAACACACCTTGCCCCAAGAGTCTGGCAGCAAAGGATGCTCAATAACGTATTCATTTCCTTCTGTCTGTGGCTTCTGAGGTTAAAAAAGATACTCTTTTTATGTAGAACAACCTCTGTGGAGGAACCAGCACAGAGTAAATGCAGTGGATCAAGGGCTGAAGAGAAAGAGAAAAATAGTATCTTACTTTTTTCCCTTTGTGGAATTTCTGGGAACAGAGGAAGGAGAGTAAAATAGCTTTGGGGCACCTGGGTGGCTCAGTCAGTTAAGCATTTGACTTCAGCTCAGGTCATGATCTCACAGTTGGTGGGTTCAAGCCCCTCATCAGGCTCTGTGCTGACAGCTCAGAGCCTGGAGCCTATCTTCAGATTCTGTGCCTCCTCTCTCTGCCCCTCCCCTGCTTGTACACACACTCTCTATCTCTCTTAAATAAAATAAAACATTAAAAAATTAAAAAAAATGCCTAGGGAAAAAGACCAGGGTTTGGAGAGCAGAATTGGGATGCCCTTCAGTCATCCAGATGTGGAGAGATGGCATCGGCTCCTTTGACCAACAGTTTTTGATCCATGGGGAATATAATGTCAGCCTTGGAGACCTGAACCTAACTCGCATCGTCTTGACCCCAGGGGTTATTCTGCCCTTTGTGGAATTTGAGAGAGGAAGGCATTTCATAGGATGAGTCAGCGTTACCCAACTACAACCAAGCCAACCAAGGTTTCAGGTGGTGCCTTTCAAAAGCTTTTGAGCTGTTTCTGTCTAGACAAAGGTTTTCTTCAGAGCTCCCAAAGTCATCATTGTCATCTCCAAAAATGGGTAGCAATGAGACTCTTGGTGGAGATGTGGAATGGTGGAGGCCTTCTCTGCAGAGCCATCACTAAAAAGGCAGACTCTAGGGGCATCTGGGTGGCTCAGTCAGTTAAGCATCCGGCTTCGGCTCAGGTCATGATCTCACTGTTTGTGGGTTTGAGCCTTGCATCAGGCTCTGTGCTGACAGCTAGCTCAGAGCCTGGAGTCTGTCTTCAGATTCTGTGCCTCCCTCTCTCTCTGACCCTCCCCTGCTTGTGCTGTCTCTCTCTGTCTCTCAAAAATAAATTAAAAAACACTAAAAAAAAAAAAGGCAGACTCTATCCCCAGGTGAGCTCTCTGGGTCCTTCTCTGTCAGCCACCACCAACCCCATCATCTCCTCATCAGGCAGACAGGCTGCTGGGAGACAGCAGAGGCGCCTACAAGGGCGTTATATTTTCCTTATTGGCCCATGAAACCATAGAACCATTTCTAGCTCTGTGATGATTTTCACTGTGTTGTGTATGTGCTTTATTCACAGGCTCCCTGGGTGGTGAGATGGGTTTTTAATCCTTCCATAGTTATTTCGTTGTGTCCTTTGGTGAAAGCCTGTCAGCAACCTTTTCATGTTGGGTTACTCATTGTCATTAACCATGGCCAGAATGAAACCACAGATGCGGCAGAAGGAAGTGCATCCAGAGGATAAAACTCTCCAAACTGGTTTTTGCCTCCAGAGCAAGCCTGGAGGGGGCCCTCCTGAAGACATTTGTCATTTCCCTGATGGTGGGGGAAACATCGCTGAAGGAGGAATCCCAGTCATGGGACTAGAAAGAGCTTTGGAAGATGACCTGAGATCTCCCCGGGGGTTTTAGTGAAGTGAAAGATTAAACCGTGCAGGGCCGAAGTGCGTCTCTTCTCTCCTAAAACCTCTAAGTGACAGAAATTCTCCACCAGCTAACATTTCCTGGGAGACTTACTAGGTGGCAGGCTAGTCCTTTATTCGTAGTAGTCCCATCTGATCATAGCCATCTTATGAGGTATGTATTTATATCACTTCCATTTCATTTTATTTTTTAAAGTTGATTTACTTATTTTGGAGGGGGAGGGGCAGAAAGGGAGAAAGACAAAGAGAAAAAGAATCCCACGCAGGTTCTATCTACACTGTCACCTCAGAGCCCAACACGGTGCTTGAACTCACAAACTGCGAGATTGTGACCTGAGTCAAAGTTGGATGCTTAACCGACTGAGCCACGCAGGTGTCCCCACATACCTTTTTTAAAATGTTTATTACTTATGTATTTTTTGGAGAGAAAGGGGGGTAGAGAGTGTGCACAAGTGGAGGAGAGGCCAAGAGAGAGGGAGAGAGAGAATCCCACCAACCATGAGATCATGACCTGAGCTGAAATCAAGTCGGAAGCTTAATCAACTGAGCCATACAGGCCACCCTACCACCAATACTTTTATATGTCATTATGATCTATTTTTAAATTATTTCAAACTTACATTAACACTGCCAGACCAGTACAGAGAACTCCTGTACCTCCATTCTCCCACATTCCCCAACTGTTCGTATTTTATGGCATTTGTTCCTCTGCCCACTCTAATTAAGTGCTAATAATCTTTAGTCATTTTGGGAGTCTTCAGACATGAGGTCCCAGCACCCGTCAGCACTCCAGTATGTGTTTTTCCCAAACAAGATCTCATGTGTGTTTTTCCAGCACCACCAAGCAATTCTCCCATTCTCAGTAGACAGTAGCAGGTGTCCTACAATTTAGCTCAATTCTGACACTATCTACTTGGAGGTAGCCTCAGTCCCACAAGACTGCCCCCAATTCAGAGATCAACTGCAAGTCCAGGTTGTTACCAGTGATTCTGACTCACTGGCTATAAATCAGAGGCTCCTCGGACTCCCCTCTTCAGAAGGGGACCCTCCTCCTCTCATCAATCATTTTGCTAGAGTGGCTCACAGAACTCAGGAAACCAGTTTACTGACTAGATCACTGGTTTAATACAAAGGATATTAAAGGATATGAATGAACAGCCACATGAAAACATTCATAGAGAGGTCTGGAAGGGTCCTGAACATAGAAGCTTCTGTCCCTTTGGAGTTTGGGATGCTCCATCCTCCTGACATGTGGTTGCATTTTGGCTCACCAACTTGGATGCTCTCTGAACCCTATCATTTTGGGTTTTAATGTCATGACATAGACATGATTAATTAAGTTATCAGTCATTGGTGATTGAAGTCAATCTCTAGCCATTCTCCCTTCCCTGAGATCGGAGGTGGAAAGTGACAACCTTCTGATCACCTGGAAGGTTCCTCTGGCAACCACCCCCATCCTTAGGGGCTTTCCAGAGTCCCCTCATTAACCCAGGTGTGCTTGAAAGGGACTTGTTATGAATAACAGACCCCTTAATTGCTATTGTCTTAGGAAATTCCAAAGGTTTTAGGAGCTCTGTGCCAGAAACCAGGATGAAGACCAAATATGTATTTCTTATTACAAATCACAATACCACCCAAGGATACTAACATGCATAATCACCAGATCAAGAAGTCAACATTTATATAACACAACTGACCAATCCACAGAATCTGTTCAAATTTCACCACTGTCTCAATGATGTCAGTTTTTCCTTTTGGTCCAGGATCCTATCCAAGAATATACACTGTCATGTTGTTCAGACTCCTTCAGTCTGCAACAGTTTGTCAGCCTTTCCCTGTCTTTGATTTGACAGTTTTGAGGGTCCATACCTTCATTCTGCAGGAGGACCCTGAGCCTGGGTCCATCGAATGTTTGCTCATGACCAGACTCGGGCCATCACTGCAGAGAGGAACATCTCAGAGACGGTGCTGTGTCCTTCCCAGTGCCTTCTGCCAGGAGACACAGCTTGTCCCATCGTTGGCCATGTTAATCATGACCACCTACTTTTGTTGGAGTCTGCTGGTTTCTCTACCTCAAGTTCACCATCTTCCCCTTTGTAGTTGAATAGTGTTTGGGCAGAGAGAGGTAGCCCAATATTACGTCAGGATCTTGTTCTTCACGAGACTACCGTCACCTGGGCGTGGTATTCACTGATAACTCCCGTTTGCCCCAGTCACCTCCACAGTGACTCCCAAATGTTGACTCTATTTCCATTAGTCCTTCCGTACTTATTCGTTGGCATTCTCCTATAAAGAAGGGCCTCCCCTACTCTGCTATTAATTTACTCATTTATTTTTATCAGTTTGGACTCATTCCAGAGGGTTGTAACATATTAATCTTATTATTTTTGACAAAAATATTATTTCTAATTATTGAACTTGCTTCTAATTTGACTGGGGGAGGGGAAGAGCTTCTTCAAACTGATTCCTTTTGACATGTCCTATCATTGATTGAATCTTTCATTATTTTCTGGTGCAAGATCTCTCTCCTTTCTCTCTCACATGTGTACACACACACACACACACACACACCTAACAAGCATTAAAACCCACAAATGACATGCAAACGTTTGTGTGCTTGTACGTTTTTCTGGGGAGAGAGTTGAGCCTGCCTTTCATCAGATTCTCAGAGAAGGTCCCCAACCTCTGAACATTTAAAAACCATGATGAATACCTCAAGGAATTCCTCGTGATTTTTTCAGATCAACCATTTTTTTTCAGATTCCTTATCTTTGGGTAGCTTGGAGGGGCTTTAACCATCTTGCTATCTTAATGAACTTCGTCCTAAAAGAATCTCCCGCTTACAGGAAATGCTCAGTGAATGTTAGCTGTTAGGACTGTGAGGGAGGATTCTCTGCTGGGGGTGGGGGGCTAAGCACTTCAGAGTCTGAGTCCTGAGTATCTTAGTGGAGTTCCTAGTCCAACTGGTTGTAGAACTTACTGAAGTAAAGATAACGGAAAAAAAAATAAAATAAAGATGGTGCCACTTGGACCCCAAGGAGGTAGGCGTTACTTCCTGCTGTGCCCCACGTAGAGGCTTCTCCAGCCTTATGAACTGAGCAGCCCAGCACGGGGACAGCCCTGGCATGGGAAGATGTCCTGTGGAATCATCCGGATGGTCCTGGCTGCTTCAGTGTCCTCCCTCCCCGTTCCCCAGACTGTCAGTGGTTAGGTTCTTTCAGTTAAGGTGGGAAAATACGTGTTGTTCCGAGATGATCTTGCTCTCTCTTTCCTGAAAGGCCAGAGCCTGTGCTGTTTCATCTTCAATGATTTGTGAATTATTTGGTGGGGTTCATGTCACGTTATTGCATGTTACAGAGTATTTTCTGGAAACTTCCTACAGGCAGGCCTAGGAATTTTGTTGCTGTTGTTGTTTAATTGTAAGACAATGTGAGGTGTGGGTAAAGGTCCCAGCCAAAAATGAGAGCCCTTCACTCTGGCCCCAGGTCCTCAGCAACTTGCTGTGTGAAGCTGGACAAATTAGTCAAGGTCTCTGAGCTTTGTTTTCTCACGTGTCACAGGCAGCTGGATTATGGGCTGGCACCCTCGGGATTATGTAACTCTACCTTATGAGTTCCTGCAATATTTGACTCTGCAAATGTTTATCTTATTTCCATGTGTAAATGAAGAGAACCATTTAAACTTGTTTCCTCTTTGAAAGAAGGAAGGGACCTTGTCTGCCTTTGTCCTCTGCTGGGTCCCCAGGACCCAGGACATGACTCACACAGAGCAGACACAGTAAGCCAGGCGGGCACCACCCTGCTTTCGTGGGGTTCACACTCTTCTGGGGAAACAAAGAAAAGTACAAAGTTCCAGTTATAAAATAAATAAGTCATGGGGGTAAGTACAGCGTAGGGAATGTGGTCAATGATATTGTAGGAACTTTGTATGGTGACAGATGGCAACTACGCTTCTCATGGGGAACACTGCGGAGTGTCTGTGATTGTCCAGCCAGACACTATGCTGGACACCTAAGAGCACTGTGTGGCAGCCATACTGCAACAAAAAATATAATAAGTTTGTAAGGTGACAGACGCTAACTAGATTTCTCAGGATCATTTTGCAATGTATAAAAATATTGAATCACTGATGTGCTTCTGACATTAATAGTGTTTTCTTTTCCTTCTTTCTTCTTCCTTCCTTCCTTCTTTCTTTCTTTCCTTCTTTCTTTAAATTTACATCCAAGTTAGTTAGCATATAGTGCAATAAAGATTTCAGGAGTAGAATCCAGTGATTCGTCCCTTACGTATAACACCCAGTGCTCATCCCGACACGTGTCCTCAAGGCCCCTTGCCCATTTAGCCCATCCCCCCCACCCACAACCCCTCCCGCAACCCTGTTTGTTCTCCATATATGTCCCTGTTTTGTCCCTCTCCCTGTTTATATGATTTTTGCTTCCCTGCCCTTATGCTCATCTCTTCAGAATCTTAAATTCCACATAGGAGTAGCCATATATTTCTGTCTTTCTCTAATTTTGCTTAGCATAATACACTCTAGTTACATCCATGTTGTTGCAAGTGGCCAGATTTCATTCTTTTTGATTGCCAAGTAATCCTTCCTTGTGTATATATGCCACATCTTCTTTATCCATTCATCTGTCAAAGGACATTTGGGCTCTTTGCATACTTAGACTACTGTCAATAGTGCTACTATAAACATTGGGGTGAGTGTGCCCCTTTGAAAAGGCACACCTTTATCCTTTGGATAAATACTGAGTAGTGCAATTGCTGAGTCCTAGGGTAACTCCATATTGTTTTTTTTTAAGGAAACTCCATATTGTTTTCCAGGGTGGTTGCTCCAGTTTGCATCCCCACCAGCAGTGCAAAAGAGATCCTCTTCCTCCGCATTCTTGCCAACGTCTGTCGTTGCCTGAGTTCTTAATTTTAATCATTCTGACAGCTGTAAGGTGGTATCTCATTGTGATTTTGATTTGTACTAATAGTTTTGTATGTCAATCATACCTCAAAAAAAAGAGGAATGTAAGTATTCAAAGAACATTTTTAAAATGTTTATTTATTTATTTAGAGAGAATGTGTTATGGGGAGGGAGGGAGAGAATCCCAGGCAGGCCCTGCGCTGTCAGCACAGAGCCTGATGTGGGGGTTGATCTCACGAACCATGAGATCATGACCTGAGTGGAAATCAAGAGTCGGACGCTTAACTGACTGAGGCACCCATGAGTTGCCAAAGAACATTCTTTAGCTGAACCTGCATTTAGCAAGTTAAGCTTCCTGGGGATTTTCAGTGGGTTTGTACTCACATGAAATCTTTGTCGAGGGCATAAGTCACATGAGAATCACATAAGCTCTACTTGGAGGATCTTTGCAGCACACACTCCTCCAAAAGTTTGGTAGAATATTTACCTTTTTAGGGAAAATGGGAATAACATGAGAACAGTATGAAAAATGGGAAAAATAGTATTTACTTCATTGATTTGTTCTCAGGTGAAAGGGAGTGGCTCCATGTAAAAGGCTGACACCAGTGCCTGGGACACAGTACATATTATGAAATGGTAGCTGTTGTTTTGCTATCAAAACAACCACTTGCCCAAATATCATATTGAAACACATTAGTGATTTGCTGGTCACGCAGTCCAATGACTCTCAGATTCCTTTTCTCAGCAGCACCAAACGAGGTTAATTGAGAAACTTGCTCCCACATCTGTGGCCACACGGTTTAATAGTCTGTTCCTGTTCAGTCCCAGCAGACTGTGAGCCCTGAGGGCAGGGACCGGGTCACCAGCCCCAGCATTCAGGACAGAGGCTGGCTGGTTCTCAGGAATTGCTGGAAGGACCGGGAGTGCCACCAATGCAGAGATGGCTCTGCTGGCCTTGTGTCCTGACCTTGGCTTCTCCTTCTGCTCTCAGTAAGCAGGGCTTTAAGGTCCATCTCTGACCTGGTTCTCCTGCAAACCTCGCTTTCTCTGAAATCGAATGATCCATTTAGAATCTCTCTTCTGAGCTCCTGCAGCTCTAGGGGTCCTGCAGCATCTTAAATTCAACGGGTCTAACTCCAAAGTCACAGGCCTTTGGGAATCAGTTTTTCCCAGTACTTCTCGGTTTCTGAGAGGGGGACCTGTGTTCAGTATCCCAGGCACAAACTCCTTGATTCACTGTTAACTCATCTTCTATACTTCGTCTTATCACTATACGAGCTAGGAATCTTTTGGTTGCAAGAAATTTCAACTCAAACTGGCTTAGGCTCTTACGTAACTGGGAAATCCAAGAAATCCTGCTTCCACAGAGTCCAGAAGTTTAAATCTAAGGTCACAGGACCTCCCTGCCTTTCTACCCCTCAGCTCTGCTTCCCTTTCTGTGGGTTCCATTCCCAGGAAATTTGCTCACGTGGCAAGATGGCCGTCAGCAAGTCCAGGCTTCTCCTAGCAACACCGGGGCAAAGAGAGCACCTTGTTGTCTGGTAATATAGCCGCCCCTCCCCTCCCCGGGAAGAGCTTTTATTCTAACTGGATCATGTACCAGTTCTCAGTTTCTGGGCCTGGGGGCTGGAAGTGAAGGAGGTGATGCTGAATATGCAGGTCTGGGCCTAGGGGTAGGGTCGATTCATCAGACCACCTGAACAGAGGCTGGGGGTGGAATGGTTGTCTAAGAAATATATGGGTTCTGTCACCAGGAAAAAAGAGGACTTACGTGGGGGAGGAGACTCGCTAAGGAGACACCTGCCAGTCTGAGAGATGGCAGGCCAGGATCTGAACAGGTAAGTGATGGAGGCACAGAAAATAGAGGCATCTTAAAGATATCCAGGAGTTAGAACTGACAAACTTGTACGAGGGTGAGAAGAGAGGCAGGAATCTAAGATGACATTAATTTCTGGCTTAGGGATTGGTGGGTGGTAACGTCTTTCCCGAGACTTGGAACAGATTTTAAAGCAGGAAAATTGATGACCGAGTTTACATGTTCAGTTTGAGACGTTTATGGATCCTTAGGTAGAGATGCCCAGTGGATGTGAATTGGAGATGAATGTGGGGTCACCAGACATAGGTGATGGTTGGAGTCATGGAAATGGGCGAAAATGAGCCATGATAAATGTAATGTCCACAGTGAGGACATTTTAACTTAAATGTTAAGTTAACCCAGTGAAAACGTTTTAAGGAGTGTGCCAAGAGTGGTTAAGAGTCAAATACTACAGAAGGTATATAAAAAGCTAAATTGGTCCATCTAATTAGCGACTACAAAGTAACTGGTGACTCTGGTGAGTAGCTGCATTGGAATGGTAACAGGACAAGCCAGGATTAAGGAGAATCAAGGACGGATGGGAGCCGAGGAAGCACAGGCTTAGGGCGAATGTATTCCTCTGAAGGAGCTCGGCTGGGACGGAGGATGGGCCAGAATACACAGTGTCTTTTCCCTAAAGCACGTGTTCTTTGTGGTTATCAATCAACACTTAAATTGCTTTTAGTAGCTTTTGTTTTAAACATATGCACATCTGTTCTACATTCTCAACTAGACTGTTTTTTTTTCTTTCTTCTCTCTCTCCCTTCCTTCCTTTGTTCTTCCTTTCTTTCTCTCTTTCTCTCATTCTTTCTTTCAAGAGCAAGTGCACGTGTGAGCAGGGGGAGAGGGACAGATGGAGAGACTCTTAAGCAGGCTCCGTACTCAGTGCAGAGCCCAACGTGGGGCTTGATCGCATGACCATGAGATCATGACCTGAGCCAAAGTCAAGAGTTGGATGCTCAACCGACTGAGCCACCCAGGTGCCCTAGTGTGAACGTCATCAGGACCAAGAATGGTACTCTGCCCACAGTGAGAACGAAACGCTTGTCGACTGACAAAACACGAACTGGAACTGGAGCAAGGGCGTCCTTACATCAGTAACCTGAGCCAGCGTCTTGGCGCCAGACTGCAGTTTTTCTCCCACTATGGGAAAGTGAGGCGAGGCACAGTCCAGAAGACCTTCTAGAGCTGACGTCAACTCTGAGCGTTGGGAAGTGGCTCCAGGGGGCTGGAGTCCCTGCAAGGTGCTGGGGATTTTGAGGCTAGCTGTAATTTACGGATTTGTGGACTATACAACAAGGCAAAAGAGAGGCCTGTTTCATACGTTCACCCAGCAGAATAAATCCTTTATACTGCAGTTCATCACAGAACCCTTAATGGTGGTCGGAATCTCCGACCTGCCTCAGCAAGGCCAAGCAATCCCATCTAAAGAGATGCTTGTGAGTGCTCCACATTACAGGTTCCAGACTGGACTTGGCTGGTTCTAGTGCTGAACGGGAAAAGCAGCACAAAATGGTCCCATGAGCTAGTGTGACCTCAGGAAAACAGCATTAAACAGGACAGCTCTAAGACCTCGTTCTCCAAGCCTCTATGTCATTAGCTGGGTGCCCTTGGGCTAGCTGCTAGATGCTTCTGAGGCTGTACTCTAATTTGTTATGAGGGGATAATACCTACCTTGCCAACCTCATTAAACTCTAGTGAATGGTGCACATAATCCTCCTTTCTTCCCTCATTAAGAACTAAAACCATATATAAAAGCGATGGTAAACTACAGAGCAGGATTTTTAACCTATTAAGTACCTACTGTAAGCTTGGCACTTTGTTCATGCACTACGTCTCTGCAAGGTCCAACTGGGACCACCAGTCACATGACCGTCTCCCGTAAATCCTCCTCTCCTGGGATCACTGGTGTTTCACATCTCAGATACCGGTTTTCGAACAAAAGCTTTTAAAGACCCAGATCTATTAAAGCGACTTGGCAGCCCTCCCAGCGTGCCTGATCGGAGATTAACGGCATCTTCCGAACCAGCAAATCCAGATGGCCACGGACCATGTTCTCTGGCTCTAAAAATCCCAGAGGCCGAGCACCGGGGTAGATGCAGAAAGCATGATGGAGGTGAGAAATGACCACAGATGTGTGAGCTGTGGGCCGGAACCGCGAGCACGGGGAGGGGCGTGTGTCTCAGCGACACAGGTGAGGTCTGGGAGGAGCTTTCAGAAATAAGGGAGAGGAAAACTATCACGAATGTGGGAAAAACATGCAGTCTGAAGCAGGAAAAAGAAATACAGGAAAGGCTAAAAAAAGAGAAAAGTTTAGTTATCCTGTGCTTCAGTTTTTGAAGGTTCTATGCAGTATAATTTGGAGATCAAAGTGGGATTTGCAAGATGAATTCAGTATTTAAGCCTTCGTTTCCTTGCTGCCCCAGGAAAAGTTGTAACGTTAGAAATAAGTGTTCCTATTTTGCTTACATCCCAAGAAGTGGTGTTCCCACCATATGCTGGTGACGGGGGTGTAAGCGAATGTGAGGTTTTGAGAATGTTAGTTATAAACAGACTGCCTTTAGAGGTCCTCAACGAGGGACGGAGATGTGCAGTGCTAACCTCTGCGTGTCTGATCACAGGGAGTTCTGGCTGCGCGTGCGCACTGGCCTATTTTTATTTTTATTCAGCGCCATAGAAACAGCCGGTAATGTCTGCTTCATTTGAACATTTATTTTTAAGTGGCGCTCTGCCTCAAATGGGAAAACAGCATCTTTAGAACAAGGAAAACGTCTGTCTGTCTTTCTGAACTCAAAACGTTAACCATTACTTCCTTCCATCATTGGCGGGGCCCAGCTCGCTGCGAATGCGGCGGCGAGGAGAGCTTACTCGGCACAAACGCCATCGCTAAGCCGTTCTCGGCGCTTGCCCTTCTCACCGCTCCTCCTCTTACTTCCCTGAAGAGTCACTTTCAAAGCATCTAATAAAACTCAACATATGTATTTAAGATGATGCATAGCATTTCTTGCACTGACATCAGTGCAGGCTCTGGGAGGAGAGCTTGCTTTCAATTAGTTTCAGATGACAAGGCCCAGTTAGAGGGAGTCTACACTCCAACCCGGTCTCACCTCAAGAGAACCTAGCGCCTGCCAGGAGTCTGCTCCTCACAGTGACGTGCCCTCCGGCGCTCACCAGTCACCTGCATCCTTGTCATCTGTGCGCGGCAGTGGCTGGGCCAGGCTGCAGGCCTTAGTGACCTAAATTCACTGCATCAAGACTCCTACCTGGTTTACTGGTTATTTCCAAACTGTACCATCAAAACATTTAGATTACTACTGGGTGTTATATGGAAGCCAATTTGACAATAAACTATAAAACAAAAATTTAGATTACTGAGTGCTCAGAGTAAACTATTTCCGATCGCCCGTTTTTCAGAGGATGTCTACCTTCTCCAGCTGTCCACACAGCAGCACATAGAAGATACTCCAGTGAGGGTTTGTATTACAACTTGAAGGATAAGTTTTAGGAAAGGATGTTTTCGAGTCACTGAAAGCAGCCTGTGAGAAAAATGAGGAAATGGCAACGCTAACCCAAGTGAATCAAGCAAAAATACGGATTGTGCTCACTATAAACTATTAAACACAAAATATAAACAACATATTGTGACTTTGTTAGATTTTTCTATTTTATTGGCTGTTTGTACTCAACAAAGGCCTTAGTAACCTGTGACACCTCAGGTGTCAAAAGGACAGAACACACAATCTGATTAGGCGGCACAAGACCAGTCAACCCGTCAAACAGAGCACCCACCGGCATCACAGCCGTGGTCATTTAATATTTTTATATTAACTCAATCACAAACACAAGACGGTCAGTATGTGAGGGTTCCCTGCTGCTGTGCAGGGCATCAGCCACGGACAGGTCAGCAGACCAGGCCCAATTAATGACAGATGCCGGCAGGTGCCACTGTGCAGGTAAGCCAAAACTCTGCCTCATATTCAGGATGAGAAAAGTAGCAAGTCTACGAAAAAACTATTTTCTCTTTGGGGCTCCTGCTCCTACACCCGCATACACAGTCCCTGCTCGGTGTGCCCCATTATGCATTCACCTAATACCCGGCTGGGACTCGTGGGTACTTCCCAAGTGAGAGCGGTGTTTAGGGTTTTGCTGGGTTCAGGGAAGGGGGCAGATGTGTGGATAAATAGACCAACTGACGAGAGGAGGAGGGCAAGGAGCGTTTCAAACTTTCTTAGGTAACAGGATGCTCTTCAGGACACCTCTCAGCAGAGCTCGGTGGAAAGACGTTCATTCTGATGAATAAAGACTTACAGGACTGAGTTAGGCAGTATCTTGGCCTATCTGCACCCCCTAACAGATCTTCCTAAGACCTGTGGGGCCATCAGGGAGGAAGCATAACCGCCTGGCCAAAGGAGGGCGGTGGGACTCCCCCTGGAAGGTGGCACTGGCTCCTGAAAGCAGCAGCCGCCCGCCAGCCGCTCAGGGACAGGCAGGGACGGCTACACGATGTGGAGTCTGGTGTCTGAGGAGCGTTTCAGTCCCCCCCCTCCGTGAGGTGGCGCTCGGCGGCCGCGGTCAGCGCCCTAGCCTTTGATCACGGCGATGGGTCTCAGTTTAATGGCCTTCTTGCTGATGCCGGCGTCATGGCAGGTGTTCACCACGTCCGTCACGTTCTTGTAGGACTCAGGAGCCTGCGGGGGGGTCAGACATTGTCGCAGTCTATCAAAATGGAATCTCTGAAAGCGTTCAACTTCACGTGGGATTAAAGAAATGCACATTAAAATAATATGGAGCTTTGTCTGTCTAATAAAGATTAAAACGACAAATGAGCTCAGTGCTGGTAAGGGTGATAGTAAGATAAACACTTCCATCCTGTTTTATACTTTTTCTGTAGTTCTCATAATTTCCCCATAGAACATATATTACTTGTTTGATAGGAAAAGCAGTAAATGTAATTAAATACAACATATATCACAATACCTAACGGAAAAGAAACACACCAACTATCTTGTTAGTGGTAATTATCTGTGGATGGCAGTCCCTGGCCATTGTGATTTGCTTTCTTTATATACTTCTGCAGTTGTCAGAATTTCTGGAATGAACACATAGCACCTTCACAATAAGGGAAAGTTCTGCTCAATGCACGTATCTCAATGCCAGTGTATGTGCACACGTTCATGTATGCACACGTACACGCACACTGCGAGTGTCCCGCTAAACCACCACCCGCCCCTCCCAGCCGGTCCCGGTCCCGCCACCATCAGAACCAGGGTCCTTCCACGCTCCCGTTCTTCCTGCTCACGCCAGCACAGATGCTCACGCCTCCCGGCTGACTCCCACGGGGCTCTGCACAGGCCCCCTTCTAGCTCACATCCCATTCCCTGCACTTCTAACTTTCCCACTGCAGCCCCTGGACCTCCCTTCCGGGACTCCTGTGCAGAATCCTCTCCCTCTTCCCGGAACATTCCCTTCCCCTTCTTGTCCTTGCTGAAACACAGATCTCCCCTAGGGATATTACTTCCACCTCCAACTTCTGAAGTAGTAGCTCTTTTCTCTCCTAAATGGGGTCCTGTCATTAGGCCCACACTTGCTCTTCTTGGTACTTTCCAGACCATTTGTGCTCCTTCCTCCCTAAGCACCCCCAGTTTTGAGTCTCACAGTCATAACATGTTCCTACCCCTTTTGATGCAGTTCCCTGCTAGACTATGAATCACTCCCCAGCATTACCTGGAGATCTCTTGCTCCTGGCTCACTGTCCCTCTCTCCTGCTAGTAATTCCGAACGATTTCAGTATTTAGGGGAGAGGACCCTTTCAGTATCTTGGCTTCTTAGTTCCGAGTTTTGCGCCTTCAAGTTTGTTTTATTTATTTTGAGAGACAGAGAGACAGCACAAGCAGGGGAGAGGCGGGGGTGGGGTGAGGGGGGTAGAGAGAATCCTACACTGTTAGCACAAAGCCCAACGTGGGGGCTCGATCTCATGAACCGTGAGATCATGACCTGAGCCGAAATGAAGAGTCAGATGCTTAACTAACTGAGCAACCCAAGCACTCTGAGTTTTGCTCCTCCAGTGCTTACCTTGGCCATTCACTCCCACCCGGGGCCATACCCCAGAACTTGTCATTACTGGCGATTACAACTCCTCCATAATCTCAATTTCAAGCACATCAGGCTGTGGACGACAGCTAGGTTTCCAACTCACTCCCCTCCTGTGCTCTGTTTCCAGCAAGACCTATGATCCCTTCGCAACACTCTCAACAATCTGGCTTCTCTTCCACTGCACCGCACTTGCAAACCTGGTTGAAGTCAGCTCAACATCTAGTCCTGCCTGCACCTGCACAGGTGAATGTAGTTGAAAAATGCCCAACCACAGAATTTAGCTCAAGTAGGCCTTGCTATTGTCCTGACAACCACCCAAAACCTCCCAGGCTGATTACTATTTCTCTTAAATGGTCATCTCCTGCCTTCTCCTGCAGCGGTACTCGTGGCTGCTGGTGCTACTTTCTATCACACTGAAAACAGAGAACCAGCCGGAGCAGAATCTCCATGAACTCTCACCGTATCATCCCTGACTACCTGCATCCTACCTTCTCTCCTTTTATTAAGGATTCATTATCTGAGCTCTTGGCAAAACCCCACCCACCTGCAGACCTGCATCTCCTCTCTCCAAGGACACTGCTCCAGTAATCTACCCCTGACCCCTTTCCTGCATTATCAACTTCTCTTCTAGATCATTCTCATCAGGGTGCCAGACCTTGTTACTCTTCTGCTCAAAATTCTCCAATGTATTCCCATCATATCACTCAGAGTAAGAAAAGCAAAAGTCCTTCTTCTGTAAAGGAAAAGGCAGGACCCACCCGGTCTGGTGCCCCTGCCTCTCTGACCTCATCTCCCTCACGGGGCCTCCCTGCTGGGTCTCGAACACCCAAGTATAACCTCGCCTTAGGGCTCTGCACAGGGCTGTTCTCTGGGCCTGGAAGTCTTGCCCAAGATCCCTGCACATGCGCACACAGCCCACCCCCACTGCCTTCAGGTCTTCACTCAAGTACCGCCCTCCACACCTGTTTAAAACTGCACCCACCTCCTGTTTTTCCCTGTCCCACGTGTACTTTGTAGCACTTACTGCCATCCAACACAGTACATCTTTTACTAGGTGCTAAGTCTCACAAGAAAGGGATTTGCTGGTTTTGTTCCTGCAGCACCCAGAGCAGCACCTAACTACGGCAGATATTTCATAAGTGTTTCCTGAGTGAATGAAAAAAATCATATGCAAAACTCGCCACTAAGGAAAATACCAACTGTTAATAGAGGTTATCTCTGGCTGGTGGAATTTTACATGGGTTGCTTTTTCTTTGATTTTCCAAAATCTCTTAATTAAACAGGTGTTATTCTTAAAATCATAGAAGTTATTGAAAAATAAGGCTTTGTAATACTTGGTGACTCAGGAAGCCTACTTTTGGGACTTCACTCTAATTATTACAACAGCTGGAAAAAAGCTTCATGAATGAAGACACAGATTACAACTTAATTTATAGTAGCAAAAATTTGGAAGCCACTTGAGTGTCCAATATGGGCAGAAACTCACGGTACTCAACTGGTAGAATATTTGGCAATCATTAACTCTTACAAACAATAGTATAGTAACGTGCTAACTTAAAAAAAGGACTAGAAAATGTTTGTAAGTCATGATTATAATTAATTTTCAAAAAAGCATTTAGGGAAAATATGGCAGTCAGCATCTTAAAAAAGGAGGTAACGGGTGTGTTAGGACACTGAGTTTCTGGATGACTACTCTTCTTTTACAGTTTAAAAAAAGTTATGTTGCTTCTAATTTGAATATATACATATCTATACATAAACATACATATAATTTAAACAAAATCTTGGCTCCCTTTTGAATCAAAACTATTTCCCTAAACATTTTATCCTTGCCTTTTCAAACGTGCTTTCAAATTTATTTTATCTATTGTACGTTTTTAGAGAGCGTGCACAAGCATGGAAAGAGGAGAGAAAGAGAGAGAGAGAGAGAGAATCTTAAAACAGGTGCCATGCCCAGCATGGAGCCCAATGTGGGGCTTGATCTCACAACTGTGAGATCATGACCTGAGCCAAAATCAAGAGTTGGATGCTTAACCGACTGAGCCACCCAGGTGCCCAGCTTTCAAATTTAAGTTACAGTCATGCAAAAGAAAAGTTAAAATGAGTCAGCTCAAACAATTTTGAAAGTTTCATATGTAGAAAGGTAAGAATCATTCTTAGGGACTTGGCTTATCCCCAAACGAAAGACAATGATAAACTCTAATTGAGGTTATTAAAAAAAAAAACATAATATCTTAAAGCGATACTAAAAACTGTTCTGTGTAGTGGCCTTAATCACAGTTTTATGCTGAATATTTCTCAAAATTTCACTTACCTCCTCCATAACCAGTTTGGGTGAGGCAACACGGATCGCAATTCCCATATCTGCCAGTTTGTCCAGGACGTCCTGGAAATCTAAATTACGCCGAGATTTTGCTCGGGACAAGGCACGGCCCTGGATTGGCAACAGAGTGAACTTCAGTTATAAATTCTGAGCTACAATTTATGTTCAATTCCAGCAATTATTTAAGCCCTTGGGATTATACGCCTTTTCCTTGACTTCTTTTTAAATAAAAAAAAAAAAAAAACGTGAAAAAATCTTTTTCTGTATTTTCAACCTTATTAGGTGTCTTGCTACAAGTCTCCTCATATCCTTCTGGAAAACAAATTTCCTTCTATACAAAACATTCAGTATTTAGAGATTTTGTTTTGTGTTTCTAACATGTATTATCAATTCAATATAAATACACTGATTTTAACTGTAAACAGTATGTCTATTATCACAAAAACTTTATGCTCTGTGATTTAAAACAGTTTCTCAATGTCAACACTACTGGCATTTTATTTATACATTTAATAAATGTTTATCTGAGAGCGAGAGAGAGCAAGAGCGAGCGAGTGAGCAAGCAGGGGAGGGGCAGAGAGAGGGAGACACGGAATGTGAAGCAGGCTCCAGGCTCCCAGCTGTCAGCACAGAGCCTGATGCGGGGCTCGAACCTACAGACTGTGAGATCATGACCTGAGCTACAGCTGAATGCTTAACTGACTGAGCCACCGAGGCGCCCTGACACTACTGACATTTTAGACTAGATCATTCTTTGTCATGTAGCATGTTCAGCAGCATTCCTGGCCTTTACTAGATGCCAGCAGCAAAGCCTCTGTCCCTCCCTGTGACCAAAAAAAAAAAGCTTCCATGTGCTGCTGATATGTGGTGTGACACGAGCTGGTTTTGATCACCGAGTTAAAATTAGGAATTGGGAAGCAGCTGGAGGTGAGAAAGGACCAGAGAAAAGGGAGGAGTTAAATATATTTGCGGAGGTCCGTCCTGTGAAAAGGTGCTTTAGTTCCTATTTCCTACTTCGTCATTAGCTGGCATTCTCATGGCTTCGCACAGGGGCTGGCAAACTGGTTTGTGGGCCAAACCTGGCCTGCCACCCGTTTTTGTAAATAAAGTTTCATTGGAACACAGTAACTCCCATTTGCTTACACACTGTGCGCGGCTGCGTTTTCACTGCAGTGGCACAATGGGATAGTTACTACAGAGATCACATGGCCCAAAAGCCTAAAATACTTACCACCGGATGCTTTACAAAGTTTACCAGCTCCTGACTTAGAATGGAATAGGCGCTATGGTCAGTAGGTATGTACATGGTCTATGCCTGGGCTCTGATCTGCAAATCCTCCCAATCTGGATGGACCTACCTAGGTCCAGTGAACCATTCAGATAAGCTTTGATGTTAACTTGCTTCAGTGAAAGTCGTATCTGTCCAGATGATTTCTGAGTCTGGACTCTGTGGGCGCGCAGAGATGAGGGATAGTTTCTGGTCCTATGATTACCCCACTAAAGTAGACATGCTAGGTGACCTCAGTCAGTGCCTTAGACAGTGGACACTATGGGGATAAATTCAGGTAGAAGACCAGATAGACCCAAACTTCAACTTTGTTAATGCTCAAATACATTTACCTATCGAAATGCAAAATGATGATTAAATGGAAGAGAGCATTTCTATCTAAGTTTCTGTCGTCCTTACCGCTCCGTGACAAGTGGTTCCGAAGGTCTCAGTCATGCCCTGTTCAGTGCCAGTAAGAACGTAACTACAGGTGCCCATGGTGCCACCAATGAGCACTGGTTGTCCAGTGAGCTAAGGATACACAAATCAAATATATTACAGTTTAGAAAAGCATGAGCTTTTGATGGCTGAGAGGTACGCTTCCTCTCACATTGCAAGACTGTAGGAGAAAGCTGGGCCTCTAAGTACATTGCTTTCACAACTGTCTTATGAAACTATTTTAACTCTTTGATAACTGAGAGAGAAGCACAAAGGAGTGAAACTGTGAGGACCAGGAAGCCAGCAGAAGAACACACAAGGAAAGAGCAAAGCCAAACTCAAACACGTGGGCAAGTGTTACTAGAAAGAACCATCCCAGGCAAGGCACTTGCCCTCTTCAGGCTCTGCTTTCCTCATCTGTAAAATGGGAGACTAAGGGCCCTTCTACCTCTGTCACAGCCAGATATCAAGAGGAGAAGAAAAATGAAAACTGTGTTTAATCTCAATCTTGGCTTCCAATCATTCACAGGCCTTGAAAGACCACCTTTATGGAGTGAAAGAATCTCCATGTAGGACGTTTTAGACAGCCCATTGCAAGCAGATGACAGGGGAGAGTCACTACTTCAAAGAGGGCTGGAAATCACTGTTCTCATGGAGGACAGATTTTCTTTTCACAACTGCTGCTTTTCTCTTTACTTATTATTTTTCAAAGTTTATTTATTTTGAGACAGAGAGCAAGGAGGGGCAGAGAGAGAGGGAGAGAGAGAGAAACCCAAGCAGGCTCTGCACTGTCAGCACAGAGCCCGACACGGGGCTCAATCTCACAAACTGTGAGATCACAACCTGAGCCTTAGTTAGACGCCCAAACTGACTGAGCCACCCCGGTGCCCCAGCCTTTCTGTTTAAATTCACCCATGTTTAGAGCTCCCTAATCATGCCCTCATGGCTTGAAACCACAAATGGCTTAGTACCTACTTGGTAATCAACAGCAATGAGGGGGTGGTGAGGAGGGAAAGCTCGGGTGGACCCTTTCCTGTGCACCAACAGCGTCCGTTCCTTCCCGTCCACCACGTGCTGTTCGACTTTGGCAATATTATGAGAAACATCATAGATCACGTGCAGGTCCAAGTCATCAGGAGTTGTGTTGAAGACCTTGGCAAAAGCCTAAGGGGAGAAGCCTCAGTTAAAAGCAGCCAGAACCAGCTCTTCAGAGCTCATCTGCCTGATTTCAGCTCGTCAGTTTCCGAAGGAAGTGAGGGGTTTAAGAGCTCAAATACAACAGCATTATTAATCTTCACATAAAAGACAAAAACCATCTTTCACACCACATTGAAAATTCCACTTCATAAATCCCCACGCTGGTTGAAAAGCCCCTGGGCTACTCTTGATCCCACGCTCGGAACTTCTTCCTTGGTCTTCCAGTCTTCGTGGATGGCACTTCTATCCTCCTGCTGCTCAAGGCAAATTCTAGGAATAATTCTGGCTTCTCTTCTTCCCTCATTCCCCACTTCCCTCATGCTGACTTGGTCTGAGGAGACATCGAGAGCCTGGGCATTCCCAGTATTTCCAGTATTACATACACCTTGAAAACCAAGTTCTATGGCTCTGTTTTAAAGTTCGCCAGAACAGAAGAGCAACTTCAAGTGTACCTGACGGGTCAAGAAGGTCATGGAAGAGCGGTTGACCCAGGCATAGTTCCCAGCAGCTGCCATTCCCTTCAGGTAGTCCTGACCCTCCGGGGAGGCGATCCGAGCACAAGCCAGCTGCCGGTCGTTGACTATGATCTTGTCTCTCTTCATGGCTTTTTCCATCGCAACCAGCGCATCTGGACAAGACAGAAGCACGTCTAAACCAGCCAGTTTCCCCTTTATAATTCAGACTGCAGAAAAGCAAGCTAATTTCAAGCCCATTCTTTAAAAAGCAAGAAACAACTTTCCCTTTGAAGTGTTTCTATGTTCGTCTTGGTCAGGACATACTTACTGAGCACGCTCTGTCAGAGCTGCCGTGACAGAAGTTACGTGGGCTACAGAGACGACACCTTCCCTCCAGGAACTTTTTAAAGGGGAATGAGATGGTATGCAAATAGCAACAACATGGTCTTAGTTATTCCTTTCCTGGCATGAGAATGTATGAATGGAAGTAGTAAAGTACATTTTATCACCATCATGGTTTTTAAAAATAATCTTTCAGTAAGTTAACAGAAAAGAGTTAGAGACAGGTTGCTAGGACTGCAGGAAAACCGAACTCATGACAAAGTGCAGAGAGTACTCAGTAGAAAGTTCAGTATCACTCGTCAATGCTCCATACCTGCTAGATTAAAGATTCTAATGGGTCAGGCTGGCCCAAAGTATTAAATTCCCATAGAATGAAACGTACACAGAAGGAAGAACTATATAACACGCAACTTAAGGTTTATGATAATTTCCATGTGTCCACATGCTCATCAGTCCATGCTGTCATCAGAGTGACCTCGCTGCTGTTCCCTTGCCTCCTCTTTAGTCCTTGCTGTCTTTTGGTCACGAATGTCCTTTGTGCATGACTGTCCAAACTGGAACAGTAGGTGTTCATGCCACTCCCAAAATCTTGTTCCTACACACTTTACGTCGATTCTTCTATCAACTACTATCTTTTCATTTTAATGTGACATCTCTTTCCTGAGACAATGTGAGGGCAGGGCCTCGCCCGTTTCCTCAGTGAATCCACCGTAATATGCATATTTGCATACATCATATATGTATAAATACTTTACATACACTATTTAATAGTCCGTGACAACACCAGCTGAAACAGTAAAAACCCACGCAGTATGGTTCCAGAGCTTTCTCTTAAATCTCTATTCCCATAAATGCACGTTTAAGCACTGGGTCAAACATTAGGCCCCGAACACACCTGTGGCTACTTGGTGGCCCAAGCCTCTGCTTCCGCTGTGGATCATCACACACACCTGTCCCTTATGGTCGATGCCCATTTTCTTAGCAGCATACTCATTGAAAATCTCATCCACAACCTGGATTTCTGCATAGTGGTTGCCTGCGCCCAGGGTCCCCAACTGCAAAAGTAAGAATGTCTGATAAAATAGCTTCTATTCTGCTTTAAAAAAAAATCCATTTAAAAAGCAAATAGGCAAAAACGACCAATAACAAAAAATAATCACAATGTTTTATATAATAAAGACATTTCTGAGCCTTAGAAATGATTCACACAGGGCGCCTGGGTGGCTCAGTCGGTTAAGCCTCCAACTTCGGCTCAGGTCAGATCTCACGTTCATGGGTTTGAGCCCCACGTCAGGCTATGTGCTGACAGCTCAGAGCCCGGAGCCTGCTTCTGGTTCTGTGTCTCCTCCTCTCTCTGCCCCTCCCCCTCTCATGCTCTGTTTCTCTCTGTATCAAAAATAAATAAAAAACATTTAAAAAAATGAAAAAAAAGAAATGCTTCATGCATTTAAAGCAATACACAATAAAAATATGGTACAGTAGTTCTTGAAGTTCAATGCATCACTATCTGCTTGAGGTACGCACATATTAAAAGCTTCATAAATCAAAATTCAGCCCATTAAAGGGCTCACAGACCATTTTAAACACTGTGGGGAGAAAGGGCAAATTTGCGGATGAACTCTGGTGAATGCAGCCTCTTATACAAGGTCCAAATTCAAATGAATTTCGAAACATCGACGAGTGCACTGACACCAAGCACCATCGACCGCTGCATGGGTGTGTCCCATAGCTGAGAGGACTTAGGGACCACGGGATAAAAGCGCCACAGTCTTTGGAGGGTATCTAGTTTTAACCACTCCTATTTTCAGATCAGAAAGCCGACCCGGAGAGGCAAAAGAGACTTGCCCACGGTCGCGGTGAACTATTGGTAAAGCCCCTGCCATTAGCTGTAGATTTCAAACACGTGGTATATTCTCATCTCATGAACACCATGCACTGACCAAGTAGGTCTTCTCACTTTAGGCTCCAGAAAACCGTAGGCCAAATCTGCAGACCATCAGAGTATGTACATACATAATCTGGGCATACATTTTAAGCCTTATAATTATATCCCACTTTTCCCGCATCCACTTCTAATTCACATCTTGTTTTATTTTATGAACATCTGTGAACTAATAGCTTTCTAAAAGAGTAAGAACAAAACATGAAGAAATCTGTGTTCTTTTTGATATACTGGAAAAACCTGGGGATATATTTGCTACATAGAAAACAACTTTACTCCTCAACAAAAACGTATGGAGAAAATGACCGTGTCGTCCCTCCCAAGTGTTACCTGAGGAAGGCCCCTCTTCTTGGCCCTCGCGGAGACCTTGTTGGGATCGGCCTGCAACATCCTTCCGTACTCCTCGCAGTGCTCCTTGTCTTCAGCCCAGGCATAGCCTTCCCGCAGGGACCAGTCTACACCCATCTCCAAGGCCTCCTCCAAGTCTCTGAGTGAGTCACAAGGGCTGGTCATTCACAGCCAAGGCCGAGCAAGAGCTAAGATGAGCACAGCTCAACAGGGCGGAGGGAAGCAGCCCCTGTACTGACTATGGCCTGTGTACCAGAGGCTGCGCTAGACGCAGTTCACGCTCTCAGCCATTCCAGTATTTTGAGGAAAGCAGTTACATAAATAAATGCAACATAAAATAGTAAGCACCATATTAGTGATGTTATATTTTTACTTTAAAAATTTTTAAGTTGGTGTTTTGTTCCCTTCCTCTCTCAAGAGAAATACTCTTTAAAAATTTTATTTAAAAAAAAGGGTTGCCTGGGCGGCTTAGTTAGTTAGGTTTCCAACTTCGGCTCAGGTCATGATCTCCCAGTTTGTGGGTTCGAGCCCCACATTGGGGTCTGTGCTGACAGCTCAGAGCCTGGAGCCTGCTTTGGGTTCTGTGTTTCCCTCTCTCTCTGCCCCTCCCCTGCTTGTGCTGTCTCTCTCTCCAATATAAACAAACATTACAAAAAAGTTCTACAAAATCTTATTTAAGAACCCCCACCCAACATGGGGCTCAAACTCAAGATCCTGAGATCAAGAGTCGTATAATCCTCTGACTAAGCCAGTCAGGCACCCTTACTATGCTCTCTTTAAACCTCAGTTTCCTTTTCTGTAAATTGGGAGTATGACTAGGTTTGCTATCTCGATGTAACGACAGGATATACGTATACTGTAGCACAGTGCCTTCCATGCGGGAAGTGCTCAGTAGCTGTCAGTGTTATTCTGTTATAAATTGTGTGTGTCAAAGGCTGTCTAATGAACATCAGTTGAGTAAGGCCTCTAATAAATGGGCAGGACCTCATGTTTAAAAGAACAATTCATTAGCACTTCCTGAAAAGTGACTGAACAATCCCCATCTCTAGGCCTCCACATTACATATGAATCTAAGGGTCATGTGGTCACTTTCCTTTTCACTCCATTTATTGGAAAGCTGCCCTCTTACTTGGCATTCATGGGGATGACACCTTTTGATCCCACTCCGACAGGAATGTGGTCAAACATAGCCTGGGCGAGCTGCTCCTTCACCGGCTGGACATCGCTTTCATCTAAATTGGTTCTGAGCAAGCGGACTCCGCAGTTGATGTCAAATCCGACACCACCTACAAAATAGAGAAATTAGTCAAGATCAGCAAAACCAGGTAGTTGAGTGATGTTACCTGTGGTTTCTCACCATTCATACAGGCTTTGAAAGACAGCTCTTCTTCCAAGGGTTAACTTTTTTTAAAGGAGCCCACAAATAGGTCAAGCCTGATCCTTGACATCAAGATGTTTAAAGTGATGTGCGGACTACAGGTACCTGGTGGGCTGGGAAGGTGGTAATGAATGCTGAGTATCATTGAGACTAGAGATTAAAATGGGAACTATGCGCTTCTCTCTGTGGATCATTCTTTTTTTTAATGTTTATTTTTGAGAGAGACAGAGTGTAAGTGGGAAAGGGGCAGAGAGAGAGGGAGACACAGAATCTGAAGTAGGCTCCAGGCTTCTGAACTGTTGGCACAGAGCCCAACGTGGGGCTTGAACTCACGAACCGTGAGATCATGACCTGAGCTGACATCAGATGCTCAACCGACTGAGCCACCCAGGCGCCCCATCTGGGGATCATTCTTCTTGGGGGTTTATGAATTCTATTTGGTTTTTCAAAGGGCCAGTATTTGGCCTGTTCATCCTTTCTATGATATACCATTTTATTAATTTTGTTCTTAATTATTGCCATCTATCTTTTTTGAGTTTGTTGTTATCTTTTTAAGATGGATTCTTAGATTACTGATATTTCAGCCTTTTCTTTTTCTTTTTTTTCTTTTTATTATTTTTTTAATGTTTTATTTACTTTTGATACAGAGAGAGACAGAGCATGAGAGGGGGAGGGGCAGAGAGAGAAGGAGACACAGAACTGGAAGCAGGCTCCAGGCTCTGAGCTGTCAGCACAGAGCCCGATGCGGGGCTCGAACCCACCAATGTGAGATCTGACCTGAGCTGAAGTCAGAGGCCCAACCAACTGAGCCACCCAGGCGCCCCAGCCTTTTCTTTTTCTAATTTGTATGTTTAAGACTATGTGTTTCTATGTTTGGTATTAGTAATAACCCAGTTTTTAGATATAGCATTTTTTATTAATATTAGTTACAATTAATTTGTAGTTCCCATTATGATCTTTTTTTGATCCATGGGTTATTTATTTAGTTTATTTTGAGAGAGTGGAAGAGAGAACCCTAGGCAAGCTCTGTGCTGCCAGTGTGGAGCTCGATGTGGGGCTCAAACTCACAAACCAAGAGATCATGACCTGAGCCAAAACCAAGAGTCAGATCCTTAAGCGACTAAGCTGCCCAGGGGTCCCTATTTATTTATATTTTAGAGAGAGAGAATGTGTGTGCATATGAAGGGTGGGTAAAAAGATAGAGAATTTTAAGCAGGTTCCACAGTCAGTTTGGAGCCTGACACAGGGCTTGATCCCACAACCCTGGGATCATGACCTGAACCGAAATCAAGATCAGACATGCAACCGACTGAGCCACCCAGGCGCCCTGATCCATCAGTTATTTAAACACACATTGCTTACTTCGTAAATACAGGAGACCTCCCCCTGGTTTCTGTTGTTGGTAAGGACTGCTAACTCAATTCCACTGTGGTAAGCAACACCCTCTGTGCCAGTAGTACCTAAGTGTGGTGCAGAGAAGCTTTCAGGTCTGTAAGGGTAACAGCAGTACTGCTGGGGCACCCGGGTGGCTCAGTGGGCTAAGCATCCAATTCATGATCTCAGCTCAGGTCTTGATTCATGTTCGTGAGTTCAAGCCCCATACTGGGCTCTGTGTTGGGCATAAAGCCTACTTAAAAAAAAATAATGCTATGGGGCTCCTGGGTGTTTCAGTGGGTTAAGCATCCGACTCGATTTAGGTTCAGGTCATGATCTTATGGTTCGGGAGTTTGAGCCCTGCATCAGGCTCTCTCTGCCCATCCCCCACTCACACTGTCTCTTTGAAAATAAATTAATAAACTTAAAATAAATAATGCTAGTATATTACTCACATTTTAAACTTATTCTCTTAAGTGCACAATTTTCCAAAGACTGCAGTACAGGTGATGGATAATGAGATACATACTTGTGTGTTACGGTTTTAAAGATTTGTTTTAATTTCTCATAAGGTAAATACTGATAAAAGCCTTTGAGAACAAGTCTCAATACTTCTTAAGAGGATAAAGGGGTCTTGAGTCCAAAAAGTTTGAGAATGCCTGTTCTGTAATTTTAATTCTTTAAAATTTGAGACCCAATTTACGGCTCAGCAATGTGGCCAATTCTGGTAAACATTCTGTGTGCATTTGAAAAAAAGTGTATTGCACAGTTCTTGGATGCACTGTGATGTGTGCACACACCACACATGTTTATTAGAGGTCAAGGTGTCACATTTGTTACCAGGATTGTTCAAATCTACATCCTTACTGACTGAAATCTGCTATCATCTCAGGAGAAAAAGAGAGTTAAATGCGGGGCTCATGTACTTGCACTTTTTCCCTGGTCTTTGCCTCACAAATGCTTATTGTTTCAAAAGTTTTCCTATGCTTCCAAACAGATGTTTTTGTCTTTTATTTTGTTTTAAAATTGTTATTCAGTCTTTCTTGTTATTCTTGGCAGAGGATTACTCTGAAACAAGCTTATCCACCATCGCAAGAGGCAGAACTCTCAGGATATAATTTAAACTTTCATTTCTTTCTCAGACTCTGAAAGCAAAGACCTTATCTGGTGTGAAATATTTTCAGTGAAAGCACCCCACCGCAGAAAAGATGTACACAACTAGACATCAATCGTAATGATGACGAGGAGGACGAACATGCCCCGAACACTTCCAACCTGCCTGGTACCGTGCTAAGTACGTTCCACAGCCTAACTCACTCAGTCCTCACGGTAACGCTGCGCGGAGGTAACATCAGCTCCAATTTGCCCAAGAGTTAACTGGGACACAAAGACGACACATAATCTGCCAGTGAAGTGTTTCATTTTGTTCTGTAGCCAATGTCTAAAAAGTGTGTGGCACAGAGGAGGAGCCCAAATTGTTTCTGATTAACGTATGCTTTACTTGATGTTTTAATAGTTTCTGAGTGCTCACAATTAATTCTCTCAGTAAATGAGAGGACAAGAAAGGAGAGAACACGATGCAGCTGAGAGATGTCCACACTCTGTTCCAGAAGGGCTACGCTTCACACCTGACAGCAGACGGGCACAGTGACCTTACCTGGGGACACCACTGCTTCGGGGTCATTCATATCAAAGGCTGCCATATTCCCAATAGCAAACCCATAACCTGAATGGACGTCAGGAAGCCCAATAGATCGCTGAAAGAGAATTAGAAAATGAAATACATCTTTCTCAACCCGGCATTCTGGTTGTCTGACAAGTCATATTAATTCTCAAATAGGTTGTGGGCCAAAGTCTTCCCAAATCAAGATTTTGTTTTCATCAAATCTTCTCTATTGGTGGAAATAAGTGTTAAGATTCCTAATCATAAAGCTAACTATAGCAAGAAAACCTCTTTTTAATGAAGTCTGCTATTAACTGAGGAACTGAAAACAGACAAGCCTCCATATAACATGATATAGGATGGCCACATACTAACTTTAAGATAGTATTACATTTTTTTTTACATTTAGTTATTTTGAGAGATTGCACAGGAGGGGCAGAGAGAGAAAGGGAGAGGGAGAGAGAGAATTCCAAGTAGGCTCTGCACTGATGAGCACAGAACCCAACATGGGCCTTGAACTCAGGAACCGTAAGATCATGACCTGAGCCGGAATCAAGAGTCGGACACTCAACTGACTGAGCCGCCCAGGCCCCCAGGTAGTATTACATTTTAAAGATAATCTTTAGATGTGGACAAACTGTGGTCGTGTCAGGCTAGTGAAGGGAAATAATCTGATTTATACAAATCCTTAGGGTTTAAATAATCACAGGCAAGTGCAATCCATTTGATGGTATGAGTGTTGTACACGGTCAACATCTGGGGCCTGGACGGGGCCCTGATCTAGGAAGGATGCAGGTCACACATGGGAAGGACACATACGGACACCCAGACACTTAGAAAATGCACAGGCCAAGTCTTTTCATTTTTCTCCCAAGTGCCAGCACAGTAAATGGTACAAAGACCGCGAAAAAAGTCTCTCGTAAGGACTTAACATCTTCCTCTGATGGTGGAACCTGAATGTCGGGCTGTGGAGGGGCTGTAAGGAACCAGGCCTCCCTGGCACCACCAGCTCCCTTTCCGGGCATGTCTACACCAGCTACACTGTCCCGCAGTCCTAACCCTCACACTTCTGTCCGTTCTTCCTCCCGCCGCCTTCTCGAGTGGGGCCAGAGTGAACTTTCAGTGGTGGTACACAGATCCGGGACTGTGACAGAGAACCAAGAAAACAAAACGACTTCGAAGCTTCTCAGCTGCTTACAGATTCTAGCAAAAAGGAACCGAAACTGAGATGTTACCCAGACTCAATTACTTCTTTAAGTCCCATGGTTATTTCTAGATGTCTGAAGGCCACGGTCTCAATGACACCACTCTCAGTTCTCCGTGGCCATTCATCCGCTCAGCAAGCTTTTAGACGAAGAGAAAATATAAAGGATTAGAACTCTGAATGCGGACTCACGTGAACAATCCCAGGCAGCGCTGCCACATTGCCAATTTGTTTCATGGCTGGCAGGAAGCCACCAACACCTGAGGACAAAAATTCAACGTTAGGAAAGGAGGCACAGCTGATCGTTAGCAGTCATTATATTCGTATGTTTCGGGCTCGCACTAAATGAAGGGTAGTGGCGAGGACTACCAAGCAACACGTGCGGAAGGAAGTCTGAGATGAGGGAGGCGGGCGGCACGCGCTCGGGACGGTGGGGAGGGCGACCAGAGGGATCTCAACCCCGGAGTCGGTGTCCCCTGCACCCCGAGAGGGGTACTTGCGAACACTGTACTGAGGAATGTAAAACAACTATTAAATGTTATGTTGCCAACGTAAAAATATGTATTCTCTCAATAGCTCATACTATTTACCAAAAAAAAAAAGCCAACCAACACTGTTTTTACTGTAAGTGGCAAAGAAGGGCAATGCGGACGAGCTGGGGAAACACTGGACTGAGAGGCGGGGGAATGGGGCTCGAGTCCCAGCTCTGTCACTTGGTTGCTGGGTCACTGTAGGCAAGTCAGGATGTCCTGATGGGGAGAGGAGTGGGATTTAGTTTGTTGAGCTGAAAATTAAAGGGTTAAAACTAGGTTCCATTTTTATACCATCATCACCATTAGGGCATGTATTAGAGCTTTATACATTTATCTCTAAACGTTACTGCAGTTCTGCAAGGTAAGTGTAAAAAAACTCTCCTTATAGATAAGATTGGCTGAAGTTCAGTGAGGCTACTCAGTGTAGTGACTTCGGAATCAGATACTCTTGGCTTTGAGTTCTGGCTCCGCTACCGAGAAGCTCTGCAACCCTGGACAAGTTAAAACACTTAATGTCACTGAGCCTTGACTTACACCTGTGTAAGATGGAGATAACATCTTCCTCTTAAAGTGACTCTAAGAATTATATGAGATAACCTATGTAAAGCACCGAGCAAAGTGCCCGGCACACAGTACGTGCACAATAAATGATGGCTCGTTATTGCCGCCCCAGGTTAGCTGTGAAAGCCATCAAATAGATCCTACGAAGGCGGCTAACAATGTGATCACAAGCAAGTACCAGGTTTCGGCCTCATTTAAGTCTCCATCATCAGCTACAATACTTTCATATTTTAAAATTATAATTGAGTTACTATTTTCAGACCACAGAGAAGACGCTATTTATATGGCCACGTGCAAAACTCTAATGTACTTACCACCACCTCGACAGGCATTTCTTAATTCCTCAAACATTAATTTTTCCAGCGCATCATTCACATAGAAAACTCCTTCAACCTGGTACCAAAGAAAAGGAAAAACTATGCCTGAGCACATGTGCACGGTGTCTAGGCAATGGACAGAATATAAATACTGTACATGATACCTATTTTGCTTTACTGTTTATAAAATACTTTCTCATTACCTTTAGCAAGCAGAAAAGTTCCAAAGACTACAAGATGCTCCGATCTTTAAATACATTTTAATGTTGCAATGTTCACAAATTGTTTTGTTTACTCTCCTACTCTCAAAGCCTGAGGAACTCAACAGGTAGGGGCGCCTGGGTGGCTCAGTTGGCTGACTTCAGCTCAGGTCATGACCTCATAGATTGTGAGGGGCATGGGGTTCATGAGTTTGAGCCCTGCATCGGCTTTCTGCTGTCAGCGCAGAGCACACTTCAGATCCTGTCTCCCTCTTTCTCTGCCCCTCCCATGCTTGCTCACTCTCAAAAATAAATGTAAAAAAAAAATTCAACGAGTAAAATATTTTTTGCATGTGTGATAAAGCAAAGTCTTCCAACTATGCTCTAAGGCCCAAAGTCCTACTGCTCTTGTGCTTCCAAAAAATCAGTGGGTCTTAATAAGTAGATGAATAAAAAAAAGGATTCTAAACATAAAAATGCAGTTATCTGACTTTAGTGTACTTTTTCTGTGCTTAAGACAATAGCACATTACACTTTATTGTGTCCTATGCTGACTTATAGATCTATACTTAGGTAAACAGCTATGCAGCTGTGTGCTTAGTTCTGTAATCTATAGAGTTAGTTTTAAGAGGATAAATAAGCTGGATAATAGAATACAAAAAGGCAATGGAGGACATAATTATGTAACACCAAAGGGCTGAACATTTTTATCAAAGATCAAATAGTATGAAGGAGCTGCCCACTAACAGTTAATGGATAAAGACTTACACTTAATCATCCGGACAAATTTCTTTATCAGAAAGAGGATTTCTGCATGAAAAACAATACGAGTGAAGAAAAGTGTCTCCAGTGCCGCATTTATTTGTATACACATGTATTTAATGGCTATTTATTTTTGAAAGAGAGAGTGCACATGCATAACTCAGGAGGGGCAGAGAGAGAGAGAGAGAGAGAGAGAGAGAGAGAGAGAGAGAGAGAGAGAGAGAGAGAATCTCAATCCTCTGCTGTCAGCACAGAGCCCAATGATGTAGGGCTCAAACTCATGAACCGTGAGATCATGACCTGTGCTGAAATTAAGAGTCGAACGCCTAACTGAGTGAGCCACCCAGGTGCCCCATAAGGGCCACATTTATTAATTCACCAAACATTTACCGAGGACTTCTGCTTCAGGCACTGTACTGGGCCACTAGGGGAGAAACAAAGAATATGTAAGATCCCGTTCTTGAGGAGTTTCCAGTCCAGGATGCAGCCCGGACTAGAAAATGAAGGGTACAAGGAAGCAAGTGCTGTGACAGGAGAGTCCCCTTGGAAGAAGCGGATGCTGAAGCAGCTACGAAGGCGTTCACTGTTTGAACTAGCGTTCAAAGACGAGAGACATTATCAGAGTGGCAAAACACCTGGGACACAAAGACGACAAAGATGGGAGGGGGCTGTTTTAGGGAAGAGGAATTCTTAGTGCAGCACCTGGGCCTTAAGGGAGGAATGAAGATTAAGTAGAAGACAGTAATTACTGTGACATTCCCTAATCTTCCTGAGAATGGGAACACAATTCAGGTTTAGCATAAAGGTCTGGATCATTAAAACAAAACTTTTTTAAAATTTATTTTTGAGAGACAGAGAGAGACATTGCGAGCAGGGGAGGGTCAGAGAGAGAGGGAGACACCGAATCTGAAGTAGGATCCAGGCTCTGAGCTAGCTGTCAGCACAGACCCTGATGCCGGGCTCGAATCCACAAACCACAAGATCATGACCTGAGCTGAAGCCTGACGCTCAACCGACTGAGCCACCCAGGCGCCCGGGTCTGTATCTTTTTAAAGAGCAGCATATGGGGATTTCGACTCTCCCCTCTTTGGCGAGAAGTGGTACATGGGGTACAAACAGGTAAACCAGAGCTGCCTAGCAGAACGAGACTTGCTCCTGGGAAGAATCGGTGGCAGCAGCGTGGCTGTCACAAGTCAAGCCAGAATCACGACCAGACACTGACAGTGTGTCATCGTGAGGGTCACGCCATGGTTCCTTCCTACTCCCTGTTCCAGGGAACCAGATTCCATCAACAGGAACTGGCTAAATGGGGATCAGCAAAAAGGAATCTTAGGACCCTCGGCTGGTTCTCCTCTCGGCATCTAGCTAGGTGCTTTGCTCATAGGGGACACTCAGCAAGTTTTGACACTGAGTGAAAGACTGAAACGGCTCTCAGGAACTTTTACCAAGACAGGAATGACAAACCATCAATACACTTTCACCCGGCACCTTAAGGGATTTCAAAAGCTATTTAATAACATATGCACCAAAACGTTACAAATGCCTTTTTTTCTTCACTTTAATGGAAGATAACAGGCAAAAATGACAATGAAGCCTTAGAGAAACAGGTGAGCCCAGACTTTCCCACTCCCTGGTACTGGCTGGGTCTCCGAGCCTCCAAGGGGAATACATCCCTCTGTCAGAGGAAAGACAAGTAAAACGGATACCAAGTCCTGGCTGAACTTCTTACTAGGCGGCCAGAGGTGGATATTAAAAACAGGCCAGTCTGCCCTGCGAACTTAAAACGTCTTATTAAAGAACCCACACAGAACAGTGGACGCTAACCACTTGCTTTAGCGAGCAAAGGTCCGTAAACGTCAGCCAGATGGCCAGCGTGACTCAGGACAGGAACTCCACCCCGGACTGGCCGTGCCACCGTGTAAAAAACAAACAAACAAAAAAAACCCGCTAATGTCTCTGAAGCTCGGGAGTGTAACATCTTACAGGGCGTTTTGGAAACTTATGTGTAAAACCGCTTCGCAAGCGCCCATGTCGAGTTCACGTAGATTCCCCAGTTCCGCTCTGTCGCTCCTCGTGGCCTGGGGACCTTTCCCGCCGGGAAGTGGGACCAATGGGAGGGTGGGGGTAGGGGTAAGGGCGGTCGGAACACAGCCGGGGGCAGGGGCGGACCGGCGCAGGCCAGGGGTCGGGAGGGCGAGGGGGAGGCCGGGCCGGGTGGGCAGGGAGGTGCCGCGGGACCCCAGGCGAGGAGGCCCCGCCACCGGCTCCTGCTCCGCCTCACCTGCATGTTGGGCACGAAGCCCTTCTTGATTCTCCAGCAGTTTTTGTTGATCTTTTCCAAGAACTGCAGCTCATCATTATAGCTGCGACTCATGGTGGCGGCAACGGTGGCGAAAACTCCCGGCTCCGCTTTGAAGACCAACTGCCGCGCTGTCCCGCAGCCTGAGGCGCCACCTTCTCTCAGTCAACGCGCAGGCGCGGCCGGCTCGGCCGCAGGACGGGCGACGGCAAGCGCCGAGGCTCAAAACTCGTGGGACCAATCGCTTTTCTCGCGTAAAGTTAGACTGCCCTCTAGTGTTCATCTTTTCGGATATTCACTTGTCCTGTTGCAGGCTTAAAGCTAATCTAAGGGCAGTCGTTTTAAGGGAAATCCAGGCATCCTTCGTTTTTGGAAGTGCTTGTCTGGATCGGGTCCAACTGCTGTAATAAAAGCTGCTTGGAGTTTACATTCCCAGCAGAGAGGGGAAGAAGATGTCTAGAGATGAGAAACATGTTTCAATAAATATAACTATAGAGACTCGAATGTTTCAGAATGAATTTGTGGATGCACATGGAATAACTTTTCTGTTGGAAAAGCACATTCCAAAGAATGAAACGTGACAGTTCATCATTTATTCCACCAAACAGTGATGGGGGCGGGAATTGTGGCCGGATGAGCACGACGAAGGTCAGTAAATCACAGTCCCTGGGGACAGCCAGGCTTCCCTCCTCAGACGATTAGGGGACCCTGTGCTCGAGCTCTTCAATACACGTGTCGCTTGCTCACAGTAGTAAATGATCTTTACGTGATTTCGGCTTCTAGTCCTACCTCGTGTAAATAGTGTCTTTGGAATTGGGAAAACTTGGATTACATTTCTACCTCTGCCGCTTACCAGCCTTGTATGATTCATTTCTCACCTTTGTTTCCTCATCTGTAAAATGGGACCACAATTCTTGAGAGCGTCTGTGACCAATAAATGAGTGACACTCGTGAAGTAAACAGTATGGGGTGTGGTAGGCACTCCAGGAAAGGGCTGTCTTCCACTCCCTGCCGGATTGTCAGAGCCATAAAGGCGAAGTTTGTGATTTCTGTTCATTTCTTATGTTATCCATATGGGTTCTCCTTTCCTCCTTTTCTGCCTCAGTTTCACACCGATGATTAGGTGCTCTAACACCTTAAGGTTACCAACTACCAATGATCTAGGCTTGGTATTCTGCATTGCCATTTCATTTAATGAAATGAATCTTAAAACTTAAAGAAGTGATATAACTTCCAGAGTTTCCTGTGACCACAGTTTCTCACCAGAAACATCTAAGAGGCAAAATATTCTTTTATTTATTTTTATTAAAAATTTTATAGGTATATTAACTTTGAGAGAGAGAGAAAAAGCAAGTGAGTGTGGGCAGAGAGAGAGGGAGAGAAAATTCCCAGTGGGTCCTGCATAATTGGCACAGAGCCCTATGAAGGGCTTGAACTCACAAACTGTAAGATCATGACCTGAGCTGAAATCAAGAGTCAGAGAAGGGCATTTGTTGAGATGGGCACTGGGTGTTATATGGAAACCAACTTGACAATAAACTATATTTAAAAAAAAAAGATGCTTAACAGACTGAACCCCCAGCCCCCCAAAGTATTCCCTTTTAAAATCAAGCCTGGAAATCGGCACAACTTTTCATCAACTTAAGTTAAAGATGCTAAGTCCTCTCATCTTTGTCTTATTTTATTAAAAAAAAATTCAGGGCAGGGAATTTTTCCCAAAAAAGACAAGGTTGACATTGATAGAAAACAAAATTAATTAAAAACAGAGGACAGTGACAGTAAATATAAAACATAAAATCCAATACACAGGGAAGTGTGGGAAACCCTGGGGTGCTGAGAGAGTTCAAGGCAACTTCCCCCAGTAACAACTCATGCAAATCAGAGTTTTCCAGGCACCTCCTCAGAAGTGCGTACCTAGCTCTTGGCCCCGGCACCTTAACACAGGAGCACACAAATGTGCATTCAAACACGAGCACACATCCAATCACCCAACCCTCCATGCACATGGAGACACACACCCTGACTTAGCTCTTTAACCCAGTTTGCCTCCTTCGGTCCCTGAGGGTTTGAGAAGGAAAACTGTCAGCCTGAACATTTCACAAGGGCCTACAGTCAGGTGTGTACGTCTGCCCCTTCCGGGTTTACAGTAGCTGTGGGATTAAGGGCCATCTACTTCCTGGAGTGGACTCCAAGCAGGAAATCAGGCGGCTGGCTTCCCCTTCCACTGTCCACTTATGAAGTTCAGACCTTCCCAACCATGGGAGCTTGGCTGCTGCTTTAAGGACGTGTCATACCTCAGGTCGGTGGAAATCAAAAGGAAACCCTGAAAAAGATGCAAGGGTGAACACAACGTCACACTCTGGGGACCCGCAGCAGAGGTGGTCTCTCTTTACCAGGTTCTTCTGCATCCCCCCCCCCCCCCCCCCCCCCCCCCCCCCCGCCCCGCCCTTGCGAGTGCTGCAGACACAGGAGCAGACCATTGGGATAGCTGCCACCTTATGTGACTTAAGCAACTATAGAAGGGGAGGAGGGAAGGGAAGGGGGTAGGCTATCCTGCAGGATTGGAGAAATCCATCAGACTCTTATTCTACCCCCTTCCCCAAAGAAAAGTGTTGAAAGGGAAGAAAAAAGGTGATCTGTAGCTTGTTTATAAAGGTTAATGAGGAAATAGCTCACAACAGATCCTGAACTCGAGGAGCATCTTTGGTTCAGGCAACAGTTCAGTGAGAGAATAAACGAAATAGTGTACCCTCTCCCACTGCTGTGTGAGCAGGTCGGCTGCGAAGGGAAATCAGACCCAGGCTGATTTTTAAACTCATGTTTAAATGCTTTTCATTGTTGACTACAAGAGCTAAACGTTTTGTCTGTAAAATGTGGGCTGGAAACACGAAGCAGAACAAAGGAGCGTAAAACATAAGCAAATCAGGAAGAGGCTTATTTTAGCAGGAAAACAAATTGGGCAGTTAGGAGAATATTCACATTCTTACCTCAAAAACTTCAATATCTGAATTGACGAAGGAGATCTTGTGTGGGTTGGGCAGGGGAAATCCTTGCTGCAATTTTGCTAAAACATAGAACAAGGTGTAAGATAACTAGTCACAGACACAGAGGTTTTAGCAAACCTTTTAGTAAAGGACAAATAAGCAACTTTTAAATTATATATCTTTTCCTTCTTCCTGATTCTGAGTTTTCATTCTATGTCCCCAGCATTTCCGTGGATGAATGCTCACTTAATTAACAAAGTGCTTAATAAAAATGCACAAGCAATTATGTACCTTCGGAGGGCAGAAAAATGCTGGCAACTTGTCCAATTTATATTTTGAAAATGACTTAGTTTGTAGGTCTGAGAACATTCTGGCCTCTGATACAAAGTGTATTTTAACCAGGCCAAACTCAAGATGCTGCGGTTTGTGGGAAACTGTCGATCCAGATGGTGGTCTGTGCAGAGAGAACCTCTAGGGAGAATAATCTCATTTCTGGCTGATTCTGGCTGACCTCAAGGAGATTCTTTACTGCCTCAGGAAGGCAGTTTCAATCTCTTTAACTCAACTAGAGTTTAACTGTTCTTGCTGAGTTCTGAAGGTAGTGTTGCTAACAGGGCTTGGACTGGAATAACTAATTTTGCAACCACATCATTGATAGTACAAACTTTGTAAATTCTGGCATTGGCCTGGATTCACTAAGAAACATGCTTCAAGTACAGACTTTGGGGTGGAAAGTCCCAAACAATCCCCAGTGTTTGGTTAACATCAAAGTCACACGTTCCCAAGAATCCCTTACCGTTGGCCAGTGGGAGGATACCAAAGTGGAGAATGGAGGACAGAATGTTCTCAAACCTCAAGACCTAAAATGAAAGGGGATACCAAGTCAGTTGCCAAAACCAGGGCATTTTGAAAGTACCACGCCGGGTCTGGACGTGCACTTTCCCAGACCTTATCATGACAGAGGGTGATAGAATCTCCCCATAGAGACAGTTTTGCTTTCCAGACACTGAATAAGATTTTTGCAGGGAAGCATATTAAACAGGTTCCCAATCTTTTATTCCTCCTTGAGGATAGCTGTTTCTGCTCCTGGGTATGCTAGATCCTGGTGAGAACAAATGCAGAGGGACCGCGTGGTGGCAGAAAACCTGCCCGCTAAGATATTTACCAAGGAAGACAATCTAAACAATTGCTAAGTATCCCAATTAGTAAGTAGTCTGCCCTTGATTGAGGTCCTTTGCATTATGTTTTGCTCTATATTTAACAGAACATCCAATTTATCTTGAGCAAACTATGGTAGTTGTTAAATCTTAGCAGAGTGTCAGTTCCTGGGAAGGTTCAGGTATTAAAAATAAATGGACATGACGAACATTGATTCACTCAGTGAACATATTTTGAACATCCTATATGCTTAGCAAGCTATGCAGCCTAGCGAGGAGGGCTCTGAGGCTGAGTTCCTACATTTACCTCTCGTTTTTACCACTTAGGTCATGTTGGGAAAGCTCTTTTCTCAGTTTCCTCAAGTGTAAAATGAAGATAAACAGCATGAATGTCATAGAGTCGGTTTCGTGATTAACCAAGTTAATATTGCGTAAAATGCCCAGTATTCACCACTGTCATTTTTTTCAGAAATGTCTTCATTGGCACGCTCTCTTGCTGGTATGAAGCAGTTTTTTTGGGTCTTCCTGGAAGACATTGCCTCCTCTAGGCTCAGGAAATATTATTTATGAGAAAGTCAGCTATGCTTTCTCATGGACTATAGTCTGTCCTCTACCAAATAGCTATGCCTCGGAGGTGGTAACCCACAATGCATGAGACAATCTTGGTATTTTAAGTTTCAATGTTTGGCATGAAAGATACTGTTCCTAGCTTGTTGGCACTATTGTCACTGTCTCATCTTTCCAACCTAAAAAAAAAAAATCAGGATGCCCCTATAAAATTAAACAAATAAACAAACATCTTGTTTGGTCTCCTGGATAAATTCTCTGGTTTCTTCGTTGTTTTCCGCAGTTCTGTTTCTCTCTGAATAGCTGCTTCTGGTGAACATGGTAATAAGTTCAGTACTTACTTGTCCCAGGACTGCCCTGTGGGGGGTTAAGTGACCTGACCAAGGCCACAGAGCCAAGTTAAGTGGGAGTTCACTCTTGCAGTTTGGTCTCAGAGTCTGTGTAGGTAACCATTATCCTACACTGCTCCTTGACATAGAGGTGCCAATAACTGAAATTAATTGTTGTAAAGACAATGGCTGTCATTTATTTAATACCTGCCATGTGTTCAACGTGCTAAATAAATGTCATATGGAATCCCAGAAAATCGTCTCAGCAACCCCAACACCATAATCCCCACCTCATGCTTACTTGCACTGCCGATTCTCTTGCCCTGATTATCTTTCTCTATAACATTTTTCAGCACATACAATATAGAACTGCTTGTTGCCTCACCCTCCCCGTCTCCCTCACACATACACACACATGCTCTCTCGCTCACTCACTCACACACCTTCCAGAATAGGACTGCCCTGCAGTGGCGGTATTGACACTTTGGGAAGGATCATTCTCTGCTGTGGGGGGTTGCCTCGTGCACTGGGGGACCTTAAGCAGCAACCTCGGCCTCTACCCACTAGATGGTGACAACCGAAGATGCCTTTGGGGTGTGTGTGTGTGTGTGTGTGTGTGTGTGTGTGTGTGTGTGCGCATGCGCATGCAAAACTGGACTTAGATGGGAACCACTGCTCTGGAATATGGGTACCACGAGCTTAGGGACATCGATTAGTGATTGGATGATCTTCCTGACATTTGGGGGAGGGGCTTGTTTCCATGGGATATAGTCTTCCAGTCCGGAGGCCACCAGGCTGGGGCCCCCAAAAAGGTATCTGCACAGCCAGCCTTGAACCAATTTTAGGAGATGCCTGGAAAGGCTTCAAAGAGCAAACTTAATCATGGCCTAATAATTCACAGATAGCCTCATCCTTTGGGAGTCTGGATCTTATATTTAATTCTTAAAGATTCTTTATCCAAAAAATGAAATCTCCCTGAAAATGCCTCGGTTTTTTCCTCCCAACATTACATAGGCCTTCGTTTTTAAAAAATTCTTTTAGGTCTTTCTGAAAAGATAAAAGTGAATTGGAGAGCTCCCGTTTAAAAGTTAATGGGGTTGGAAGGCAAGTAGCTACACAAGGAATTTTAAAGTTAAAACCTACGCTCAAGGGGAAACCAGGTACTTGGGGGCTTAGCAAAGAGTCATCCAGCTACTGTATAGGAAAATTCTCACTTTTCCCTTGACAGAGAACCCTGAGAGTTTTGACTTTTACCTCAATGTTGCTGCGATTGGACTCTGGTAAAGAGAGGCGGAATCTGAAACAAAACAAAACAAACAGGAAAATATTAAAGAGCGGAAGATTTAAAAACGACCATCTCAGTAGGAAGGAACAAAAAGGGAAGGGTATTTTTTAAAGGTCCATAAGCCACTATTAAAAAAGACCACAGACTTGTAAGGACATAATGTTCTATTACATCTTTATCCCTATATTTGCTGCTTACGAAGCAGAAGGCTTGGGAGTGTAACCAGGATGGATCTCTCAAGTGCATTTGCTATATGGGACTTAATGTTGGCAACTCGAATGCAGCATGATCTTAAGAAAACCGTTTTCAGTCTCCAGCCATACCACCCTGAATGTACCCAGTCTCATCTGATCTCTGAAGCTAAGCAGGGTGGGGCTTGGTCAGTACTTGGATGGGAGAAATAGTCTGCACCATTTCTTGGTCTGAACTCCCAGAATACACACTTGACTTTCTGTGCATAGAAATAGTAATATGAAGCAGGAGTAGTCAACAGGGACGATCCCATCATTTCATAGATGGGGAAACTGAGGCCCAAAGAGGGGAAATAGTAACGGCAGACTTAAGACCAGAACTCAGATCTCTGGATGGCCATCCCAAACCTCCCTTCCATTGTAGGATGTTGTCTCACGGTACTTTCCCCTTAGCTTCCCATGGCTCACTTTTGCCCAGGTGTGTAGAGCCTTCCTTCTGCATCAACCTTCTAAGGTTCTCCTTGTCTCCAGTCTGATCTTCTCCAATCTGTCTTCCACACCATGCCCAGAGTCAGCTCTATGATAAGGATGTCTGATGAGGACATGCTCTGTTCAAGATTCTTTCATGGCTTATGATAGAGTCCAACTCTATTATCCGGCACACAGGCTTTTTTGTATTCTGGTGTCCAGTGACCTCTCTGCTCTCACTTCTGTGCATCCTCCAAGTTGAACTTTATATTCAAGAACCCTGAACTGCTTGGTACTATGTTGTTTCATTAATCAGGCACTAAATATCCGAGGTTAAAAAATATATTGGCTTTAGAACATATAACAAAAAATCCTGAAAAAATAAAAATTAATACGTGCCCATAACTGGTAACATTATGGCCACTCATCACTTTAACTCAACTCCACCCATGGGCAAATTTAAATGACATTAAATGTGGAGTGCATTTGAATGCATGCAATATATTTTGGGCTGGATTCTCCAAAATTAGAGTGGATAAGGTCGAAAAGATCTTTAAACAACTGTAAAGTATTTCCTTGCATATTCCATGATATTTCTGGCCTCCATGCTTTTTGCTCATGCTATTCCCTCTTTTTGAAATTGGCCCTCCCCTTTTTCTTTGACTGGTTAACTCCTTTTAACTGATTAAGATTTAACTCTGATGTTACTTCTTCCAGGCATCTTTATGTCATTACATTTAAGGAGCAGATAGATATTAATACAAGAGGCAAGCTTGCTTGTTATCAGTCAATATCATATTAATAGGAATTAGCTTTTGAGATTGCTTCAAAGTGACAGGCAAGAGTAAAAACCAAAAAAAGACAGATCTTCAAGGATCAGAGAGGTCATCAATGGCTCTGTGGTTCAAGTGGGTCTCAGTGGAAAGTGAAGATGGGAATCCTTAGGGCATCTTTAAAGGAGGTAATCTGAGCAGGTGAACAAACACTTGCCGGCATTGCTGGAGAAGTGTGAGGGGGGGAGTGTCTCCTCTTGGTCAAGCTGCTATTTATGATGGGCAACCGAGGCCAGGTTTTAGAAATTCATCTGACTGAGAGGTGGAACACTTGTAGATTTCTTCTTATAAAAGATTTTATTTTTAAGTAATCTCTTAAGTTATCTCTACACCCAACATGGGGCTTGAACTTACAACCCTGAGATCAAGAGTTGCATGGTCTACTGACTGAATCAGCCAGGAGCCCCACGCTTGTGAATTTCTGTCATCACAACTTCAAGCCATGACTGGCTATTTCAGGATCACTTGCTATGAGTAGAGCTTGCCTGGAATTTCCCACGACCTGACTATTCTTTCCATCTCCGGCTGTCTTTCTTCTATCTGCTTCCTAGTTCTCTAGCATACTTACCAGGTTAGTTTGTTAATGGACACGTCTTTTTAACTGCAGAGACACAGGTGGAGCAAAGAGCAAACTCTTGGGCAAAAACACACAAGTGCAACTCCGACCACGACCACTAGGTGGCAAACGATTTCAGTCTTTTGACCTTTCATCCTGTAGGGATCCCCTAACCTGTTGCTGAAAGCACAGCTACTAGGAACTATTTTTTTTTGTTTTAATTTTTAAAATGCTTATATATCTTTGAGAGAGGGGGAGATGGAGAGAGGAGGAGGGGCAGAGAGGGAGGAAGACACAGAATCCAAAGCAGGCTTCAGGCTCTGGGCTGTCAGCACAGAGCCCAACACAGGGCTCCAACTCACAGTAAGATCATGACATGAGCTGAAGTCTGATGCTTAACTGACTGAGCCACCCAGGCGCCCCTACTAGGAACTAATTTGATTACAGAACCACAGAGTTGATGGGGAGAAAGGGAGCTCAAATAGCCTTACCCTGAAGACATATAAGAGTAGAGACTATTTAAAACGTTTTGGAGAAGGTTTACTGCCCTCATGGAAAACCAGAGCAAAAGTGCAAACTCTTAAGCCTGTTGAATGATGGTGGGATCGTCATCCAGGTCGACAGAGCAGATATGACAGACTGAAGTTCAAGTGGACCAAAGTACAGGGGCTCACAATGCCACTCCTCCAACCTCGCGGCCATAGCAGACACTGAAAATCAATCCTCGCACTCAAAATCTTCTAACAACAGCTTACCTCTTTGCCCTCTGACTATGAACTTGAGTACAGGGCATGGCACATTGAAGTACTTAGTATTCATTCATTCATCTGTCCAGCAGATACTTATTGAACGCCTAATAGATATCAGCCCTGGGACAGGTGCTGGAGACAACAGTTGTAAGTGAAACCAAACACAGCCACTGCTCCCATGTGGCTTAAAGCCTAGTGGGGAGGCAACACATTAATCAAATAAGCCTGCTAATTACAGATTGGGATCAATGCTCTGAAGGAAAAAAAAAGTTCACTGAGGCAAATAAAAGAGGAACCTGATCTAAATTGCTAAGTGCAGGAAGGTTTCCAAGGAAGAGAACTATGTTCTTGAGCTGACATGTGAAGGTTGAGCAAGATTAAAAAGGCAAATTGGGGGGCGCCTGAGTGGCTCAGTCAGTTGGGTGGCCAACTTTGGCTCAGGTCATGATCTCATAGTCTGTGGGTTCAAGCCCCGCGTCGGGCTCTGTGCTGACAGCTCAGAGCCTGGAGCCTGCTTCAGGTTCTGTGCCTCCCTCTCTCTCTGCTCCCCCCCCCCCACTTACTCTCTGTCTCTCAAAATAAAATAAAGACATAAAAAAAGGCAACTGGGGAAGAGGGGACGGTCCCGCAGAGGTTGTGAAGATACCACGCAGGGAATGGAGGCCAGGAAGAGAACACAGCAAGATGATGCTCAAGAGGCAGAGAGTGGTTGGCCAGGCTGGGGTTCTCAGGCCATGTTAAAATTTTGATATTTATCTTAAGAGTAAGGAATCTATGGAAAGTTTCTAAAAAGGAAGATGATGTCTGTGTTTTATAAAGGTCACTCAGGCTGCAGTATGGAGAGAAAAGATGGGCAGGCCAAGAGGTTTTCTAGGTGACCCTTCTGTGTAATGCACTAGGCAATGTGAATTGTTTTAATGATAAGTATATTTATGATGGACAGACAGAAGCTATATGTATAGGAAATAATTAGAAAACAATACAATGCAGCATGTCTTCAGTGCCCCATTGTGGGTTTACATAGCACACTGACTTGCCACAGGGATTCCAAGAAGGTATGAGAAGGTGAAAAAACCAGTGTGGGTTGGAGGGGTGTGTGTGTGTGTGTGTGTGTGTGTGTGTGTGTGTGTGTGTAAGATGGTAGGGGGGATAAACTACCCTTTGAGAGAAGTACTCTGTACACTACCATTTACAAGCACTCCACCATGTCCCTGAAGTACCCAGTTTTTGCCTTTTTTTTTTTTTAAAGTAGGCTTCATGCCCAGTACAGAGCATGAGATCTGAGCTTATGAACTTGAGGTCAAGACCTGAGCTTAGATCAAGAGTCGGACACTTGGGACGCCTGGTTGGCTCTGTTGGTTAAGCATCTGACTTTGGCTCAGATCATGATCTCATGGGTTCATGAGTTTGACCCCACATCGGGCTCTCTGCTGTCAGCACGGAGCCTGCTTAGGATCCTCTATCCCCTTTCTCTCTTCCCCTCCCCCATTCTCTCTTTCTCTCTCAAAAATAAATAAGCTTTGAAAACAAGAGTCAGATACTTAACTGACTGAGTCACCCAGGTACCCCCCTTCCCAGTTTTTGCCTTTTAATCTGAGTGTTTCTCTTACCAGGCTGTACACATGAAAGGTAGAAGCGATTGCTTTTTTTCTCTGCTCTCTGTATCAAGAACAGTGTAGAGCACATAGTAGGTGCTCAATAAATTCTCATTGAATTACTTGACTGTGATAAATGAGCAGATAAAGGATGGGTTGGGAGGTGTTTATTGGAATTGGGGTCACTTTGAGGGTGAGCCTGTCTAAAGTAGAATCATTTTAGGGGGCTCTGAGAGGTAAATTGGCTGGCTTGGAAGGTTGTTGAAGGTCTTGACAACCCCAGGCTGTGGATTTAACCTAACAGTTCAAGATTTTAGTGTGAGGTATGTGTTGAGCCCATTCCAGTATTAGAGAACCCTCTTGATGAGGAAGAGTTCCCCAGAGTTTTATCTTTACTGCCTTCTGCAGACTGGTGATTCCTCCAAGTCTGGGAGGAAGGGAAGGAGTCCTTTGGGGGTTTCCTCCTCTGACAGGGGCCTCCCACGATGGTACTCCTGGGCCCAGGCTTCCCCACAACCTCAGAAGAAGGGTGGAGATGGCGGTCGGTGCAAATGCCAAGCCCCAGCTCTGATGACCTGTCTAAAGCACGGTTCCAACAGAAACTGAATCCAGTCTTCCAGACCTGTTTTCTTTTCTGGGTTTCCCTCCAGATGACTCACATTGGGATCTGTTTATCTGGCCAGGATGTGAGCAGTAGAACTGGGTGGTGACTCCATCGGCTTGTAGCCAGCTGTATTTGCATTCTCTGATGGTGTTGGCTGGGAAAAGGTGTAGGGTGTGTGTGTGTGTGTGCGTGTGTGCGTGTGTGTGTTGATGTTATTGGTGGGAGGTGCAGTTTGGGAGTGTCCAATGCCTCACTTGTGGCAATGTCATAATTGTTCCCAGGTTCTAAATGGTTCAACAATAATGTATATTTGATTGCCTTGAGCTTTGCGTGTGATTAAGAAAAAGGGTTAGATTAAGTCATCTGTATGGGGACCAAAAAAAAGAAAATGTTGTTTAATTTGGTCTCAAAAATGTCTACTACATGGACCAACGTGTGTTGGGGTTACCTCCAAACAGAACTGTGTTTGGAATAAAAGTCTCAGTTGTAGACAGACCAGTACAAATCTGGTTTCTGATTTTGAGGGCCAATTCTATAGCTTTTAAGGCTGTCCTGACTTGTCATGTCTCTTGGGATCAATTTCTCCCTCTTATGTGGTCAAAATGTGATCCCAGAAGGGGGACTGAGAATAAGATACCACCACTAGTAGTAACAAATATTTCCTGAGCTCCAGTCATGCGCAGAACACTGTGCTTTTCACACATTATCTCATCTGCCCATACAATAGCTCTGGTGGATACGTGCTCTGTTTTGCTGATGAGGAAACTGAAATTTAGAGAGGCTAATTAACTGGCTCAGGGTCACACAGCCGCCAAACGACTGAGGTGGAATTCACAATCAGATATTCCTGACTACGGGGCTGTGTTCTTAATTAGACATACCTACTGAGGTCAAGCTGATTACTTAGTACTCCCAGCTTTTGCTTTCTTTATTTTTTCCTTCACTCTATTTCTCCATGCAGTGAGAAAAGGGCCGTGTGCATTTTCTATGGCAGGTCACCCATGTGCATTTTCCATGCAGGTCCATTGCAGCCCGCGGCTTCTCTTCTATCAGTTAACACTGAGAAAGGACACCCTGCCTGCTTCAATTTCGTGGGACTCCACGCTCATGGGTTTCATTTCTGGGCAAGGGTATGTGCTGTCTAAATCTTCTAAGTCTTGGCTGTGTACCACATCAAAGGCAGTATAATGTCTTAAGTGGACACTCATGGATGTGAAAACTGCTCACCCAGGTTCAAGTTCTGGCTCTGCTCTTCAATAGCTCTGTGACCTCTATAAACTGTAAAACAGGGGTAAAAAGCTACCTCCAGGTCTATTCACTGAATCTCAGACATTGATTGAACACAGTACCAGCCCCTAAGGATAGGGGTTGTGAGGTTTAAATGAAGTAATACATGTGAAGTTCTTGGCATGGGACCAGTAGACAGCAAAGCCTCCATAATAAAGTAGCTATAGGGGCTCCGTTGGTTGAGCATCTAACTTAGGCTCAGGTCATAATCTTATGGTTTGTGAGTTCGAGCCCCATATAGGGCTCTCTGCTGACAGCCTGTGCTGTGCTGACAGCCTGCTTCGGATTCTGTGTTTCTGCCTGTCTCTGCCCCTCCCCCACTCACAGTCTGTCTCTCAAAAAGAAATAAACATTAAAAAAATTCAAAAAAAGTAGCCATAAATAGTAAAATAAAAAGCAGTTTCTCCAATTGCCATCATTGGGTGGGAGACAGGGCAATAAGGTATTTCCTGACTCTTAAATGATTTTATGTAATTGATCACCTCCTTCCCCTGGTTGAGGCTGGCCCAAAATTTTAAGTAATAGCCATAGCCAACCTTCTTGAACACTTAGTATGCACTTTACAATGTATTAACTCCTGTATTACTTACAATAACTCCCTGAAGTGGGTTTTATTATATCCTAATTTTATAGAGAATGAAATGGAGGCCCAGAGATGTTAAGTAACTTGCCTGAGATCCCACAGCTAATGAATGGCAGGGTGGGGCTCTGAACCAGCGAGTCTGACTTCGAAGCCTGATCTCACTGCCTCTTTATTTTATTTTTTTAAAATTTAATGCTTATTTATCTTTGTGAGAGAGAGAGAGACAGAGTGCAAGCAGGGGAGGAGCAGAGAGGGGGAGACACAGAATCTGAAGTAGACTCCAGGCTCTGAGCTGTCAGCACAGAGCCTGATGCAGATGAACCCACGAACTATGAGATCATAGCCTGAGCCCATGTTGGACACTCAACCTACTGAGCCACCCAGGCACCTCTCCTGTCGCCTCTTTAAACTCATCACACTGAATTTGCCTCAATTTCTGTGTCTTCTGTGTCTGTAACCAGTGGTGAGCAGCTCTGGATTCAGGCAGGGGATGTTTAGAAAGGTGTTTTGGGGGTTGGTGTTCTGGGAGCCTAATTTGGAAACCCTGTTTCCCAGGTTCTTCTCAGGGATGCTTCACTGACCTCTACCCACTTTACGCTCTCAGTGCTGTGTCTCTCTGACATCACTTAAGACCAAGTCTGGCTGTGTTCTGGAAAAGCAGTGCTCACGGAACCAGGAGAGGAGGCGCTGGCTGGGGCAGTCGTGGGGAGGTGAGGCTGCCATTCTCATGGCCGAAGACCAAGGTGTTCCTTCAGCAAGGCCTCTGCTCTTCTGCGAAGTCTTGCATCGGCTCCCTGGGGTCGGAGTGGTGCCTGCCCGTCTGTCTTGCCCCCTGCCCTCTGATGGCCCCAGGTTTGCCATAGCACCCTGAGGGAGCCACCCGCAGCTCGGTGCCCTGTGCAGTGGGACACGGCCTCACTCAGAAGGGCCCACACTCGCTTTATTCCCTTGCTGTCTCCATCTTGAAATTCTTCCTAAGTTTTTGGAAAGGGGCTCCACATTTTCATTTTGCAGTGGGCTTTGCGAATTATGTACCTAGTCCTGCTCAGACCCCACTAAGGCCTCAGGAAGCCTCCCCAGCAGGAGAATCTAATAGAGACCGGGCGAGGGTGGGAGGAAGGGGGAGACTCCAGGAAGGCAGGAGTCTTGATTTCAGCTTGTGTTTCCCAGGTGCTTATGGGCTATGGGAAGCTAGAGAATGGATCCATGTGTTTCTTTGGATGATGTGAATTTAGCAGGTTGTAATCGTTTTTGCAATTATTCCTGCAAATAAAGCTAATGCCCTCTGAATGTGCAGTTTCTTACAGTAGGAACACTGGAGAGGAGAGTCAGCCCTATCTAAGCAGAGAAGTGAACCTAGTCTCTTTGCTCTTTAAGGTCTCGCCGACCTCTTGCCCCAAGCCTGAAGCCCCATCCTTACTAAATTCTTTCTTCCAAATCCTGCCATCAGTAAACCAACTCCTGCTCAAATGCAAATAGGGTTTCTCCCTTCTCAAGAGATTTCTGCCTTCCCCATTCCTCTGATTTCCAGCCCCCTTACCTCGCAGCCCTGTTCTCAGGCTGCAGATGGAGGGCTCCCCAGAGCTTGTGGTGGTGCTGCTCTGGCAAACCGAATTGCGCATTCTCTGTTTTCTCTCCTGGCCTAGCTCCCATGCTGCCTACCCCTCACCTGCCACCTCCCCCTCCTCCTCTCCTCTTCTCTAGCTTCCGTCCTCTCTGCTATGAAAACTGCCATCTCAAAGATGACCCATCAAGGTTTAGAGTTTCATCAGCCTTGACCTTGTGGAGATAGGGTCACATTATGACTTTGGGGGTCCTTCAGGCACTTTTGCCTCTGGGAGCTCTTCCTCCATAAAAAAATATTAAGCATTATATTTGAAGACCGTGTTGTTATGAAGATAAGTATAATCCAGACTGGATTGTATCCATTTCTAATTCTTCTTTCAAAATACATCAAAACATTTTCATGGGTCCCTAAGATATCTGTGGGCTCTAGGATCTGTGCCTATTGAGGCTAATGCAGAAATCAGTCCTGCATTGAAGAGCTGGGTAAGATGGAATAAAGCCTTCTTGAAATCTTTTCTCTCTGGGAAACCATACTACCTTTTTTGTTGTTGTTCCTTTTATTGGGGAAACCATATAGTTACAGAGAAAATTCTAAGGAGAAAAACCCATTTAATCTCCTATCCTAACACAACTCTTCATCTGTGATTCACGTTCTTGTCCAGATGGAAAGCTATTTTACACAGCTGACTGCTGTGTTTATGCAGTTTCATATTCTGTTTGTTCCATTTAGTATCACTTTACTGAAGCATCTTCCGTGTTTCTGCAATAGTCTTCATAACCATCCAGTTGACTTATGGTGATTGACTTACTTTTTCCCTTCTGTCAGTTTCCTGTTCTTCCCAGACTCTGCTTTCTCTGGCCTTTTTATAGAGTTTTTCTTCTTCCTTCCCTGGACTTAATCTGGGCTCTCTGATCATTCTGAATATCATTTTCCCTCCCCCGAGATAGTTTGATTCATGGCTTCAACTATCTACTTCACAGGGCTGAGGAAAATGGGCTTTGCAGACGGTTCTTCTAAGTGGGAATTACTGTCCAGTGGTCTGTGAGTATGACCTGCATCCCTTTCACACTGCATGGCATTCATCTGAGAGCCAGCTAGGCTGTGGGGCATGGTTTTGTTAAACTCTACATTATAGTAATGGGATCTGAGTTTCAGAGCCTGAAGATACCTCAGCAATGCCCCAGTCCAACTTCATTATTTTATAGACAAGGAACCTGAGACTCAAAGCTGCTAACAGACTCGATCATGGTTATAGAACCAATGACCAGGTATTTGACACTTTGTTCCTTGACCTCAAAGTTTCATGCTCTTTCCTCATAGCATGCTTTCTGAAGTCGTTGAGGAGGAACATTGATTTATACTACTGTACCATTAGAATGTGAATTTATATTATGGAATTACATTTACAATGATCTGGCTCCCCATTTTATCTGAATATCATCTAATGGGAAGGAAAAAGAAAAAATCGACAGCACAGTTTTTAGTGAAGCCCGTACTTTGAAATGATCTGGGTCACTGTAGGAGAAGGGCCTATGTGATTCATGTTCTAGCCAATGGTAACTTCACTTGCTCTGTTAATGTTCACTTTGTCTCTATGGTCTGCTGACTCACTTATTACTAAGGTTTTCAACAGTTAAATCAATTAAACTTACCTGTTCAGAGACAATGAGCAGACCAGTCTTTGTCCCAAAATGACCAGGCCAACACTGGTACTAGCAACCTGCAGATAACAAAAGCATTCGTTACTAAGAGAGTGAATCTGTCTCTTTTGGCTGCAAATATTATTTCTTATTTGGAAATAAGAAATGGAAATATTGTAAGCTCTACTTTCCCTTTCATTCCTAGAGGTACTGGAAAGAAATAGCTCTGAAGATGTTGTCTTGTAGGTAGGGAAACTAATTATAAAGCCTTTTTAGGAACCTCTCTTATTTTTCTGTTTTCCCCCAATCTCTCTTCTCCATGTATGTGTGTTTGTGTGTGCATCTGTGTGTGTGCGCGCAAGTGTATATATGTATGTGTGTGCATATGTGTGTGTGTGTGTGTGTGTGTGAGAGAGAGAGAGAGACACTTCACTTGGGGTCAGTGTATCAGTCTCTTTCCATTGGGTTGAATTTGGCCTTCATCTGCTTAAATAGCCTTCAATTCCACCCTGACTTATTTTGGGGAAAAAAGAAAGTCAGTTATCAATGTATGAAGCGAGAAAATGGCACACAGGAAGCTGAGGAGGGGGAAAGGTATTTTACCATGTAGGGGGTACGATCACTGGCCCACCATACTTCCCCCACCCCGGTCTCACCCCTGTCCTCACCACTAACTCATGCCCCCAAACACTGAGTCAAGCACTGCCACTCAGTAGCCACTATAGGAACATGATTTGTGCCCACAGGCTGCCCTTCTGCCCCCGCAGGCTTACAAAGTCCATGGAAACGATGGCTTCAGCACTTGAGTTCTTGGGCTGGGTGAGGATCATGATGGAGGCAGGGATGTCTAGGGTGAAGTTACCCGGTAGTAACCTGATCACGGGAGGCTCCGTTGCCATGACTCGTACCAAGAAGGGCTGGGACAAGATGTAGATCTCTGCGATCTTCCGATGTCCAGGGAAAGAAGCAGAGAAGGGTTGAGTTGATGAGGGGAAATCACCAATTTGGGGTGCCCTGGCGTGATTAAATCTTACATCATGCAGTGAAGAATAGAAGCAAAGCTCTTCAATAATTATACCACCACCACCCCCACACACGAAACAAATAATACCAGCAGCTGACATTCACTGAACATATCAGAATTATCTGGTTTAATCTTTACAAAGTCCCCGTGCACAGGTTCTGTCAGAATCCCTGTTTCATAGCGGAAGACAGGTAAGTCTTCTTTGGTTAAATAATTTCCAGGTGAATAAGTTGAAGAACTGGGATTCAAATCTAGGTCTGTCTGACTCAAGATCCTTGCTCTAGAGGCAGGATGCTCTATGCGCCTCTCTCTCTCCTCAAGAGCACACCTGAGCCTTTCAGTACACGATGTCCAACAAGCAGGTGCTAAGCAGGCGTCAGATTAATAGCTGCTCCACTAAAGGTACAAACATGGGCAGTATTCCCTCATTTTCCATTTAGGCTGATCATTTCAAATGTGTGGAGGACACTTATGGCAGGGACAGTTGATTTATTCTGTAAACTTATAATACCTCTAATAGTACATTGTTTAATAAGTATGTGTGGATATTTTGTTACAAGAAAAGAAAATATCTTCAGAATGGAAAAATGGACTTAGTTTTAGACCAAAAAGGAATAGAAAGAGCCCAAGAATCTTCCAGAACTATCAAGGAGTTGAACCCTCAGCACTCACCCGGGAGAGCACGTTGCCAACACCTTGAGAGTTTTGAACCAAATGGTTGGAAATCTGGAAAAGAAAGACCATCATATCATTGTAATATTTTTACCTGGGTTCTCTTTTCAGGGAAAATCTAGCTTTCCTTCTATTTTTATGAATCATGAAGTTGTTCTACCAACAAATGATTATTGTTTAAAGGTAGCCTATCATTTTATAACCCAACCACAGGAAATCTGAGGCCCAGAGAAATAAAGTAACTTGCTCAAGGTCACACAGGAAGTACCTGCCTTTTGAGTAAGTATTTTCCTTTTGAGTAAGTGCCTTTTGACCTTGGCAACACTGTATGTGTCATACATGTATGACCCATGTGTAAACATCCTACAGTGGTTAACAATAAGTCTTGTATTATTGCCCCACATTTTCAGAGATTCCTGAGACAAAGGATGCTTAAGTAATTTATCTGCATAGATGAATGGGTCTCAGATCTGAAGCTAGGCCTTTCTAACTCTTGGCACTCTATGGTAGCTGGTGTGGCCACACCTGGTGTTTTGAACACAGCGTTATAACCACTTGTATAATTAAGACCCTTTTCTGGAATGAAAATATTTGTAGGGGATACTTGATAGGAGTTGTTGGCTGACTGGAGAGAGTATTCTCATAAAAGGGAGTGGCATGGCAAAGAGAATCTATGAGTATGTGTACTATTACTGGTCATTGTAGATAAATCAGTTGTAATTACCAACAAGTTCTCCTCTTTGTGTTGGCCTAACACAAGCCATAATAATAATAAAGATAGTAAGTAACACTTAGAGTGTTCTATAACACTTAGTCTGTGCTCGGTATTGCTCTGAATGCTTTACATATCTTTAAACCTCCCTACTGTCCACATCAACCTTTGGAGAGTGGAATTATTATTATCCCCATTTCCCAAATGATGACTCCCTGGCACAGAGAAGTTAAATAAACTGAAAATGCCTGAAGTCGCAGGTCATAAGTGTTGAGGGGAATCCTGGCATTATTTAAGATCAATCTAGAACAGTGGCCTGGTATCACACAAAACAGAAAATAGCAGAACTGGACACCCAACAACTTCTCAGCCAATAACAACATTTAATTCACAATTACTTCATTCATGTCCTGGTAGGACTGGGGGTCTAAAAAGGCCTGGGAAATAGAAATTATGATTAAAATTCCTGTAATGGGCTACTTATAATAAGATTAAATGTTGGTGCTGATTGTCACCATCCGTTAACTCTCCTCACCTCTTTTGTGGAGAGGGTGACGTTGAAGGCTCCGGCTGTAAAGTAGGCAAAGGATGCAGATTTAAAGAAAAACTCAGAGATTCCAACATACAACATAGAGTCACTGCGTTCCGGCAGCACAAAAGGAACTGGCGAGAAGGGCGGGTCAGTGAGGTCTTCCAGTGGGTAGACTACGCCCTGTGGGAAAACAGAGAGAAAGATCAGTGTATGAGGTGAAGACTCGGATGTACAGCACTAAAGAAAGTGGATCCACTCATACCAGAATCAGGAAAATTCCAGAAATCCTGTACGGATTAAAAGACAACAAGACCTTCTGACTCCTTGACTAGCAACTTTGGTTTTTGAATTCTGATGACTTCTTGAGCAGACATGGACGTGTCTGTCCACCCTGGGATGTGGCCTTCTCTCAGAGAAAGGAAGGCAGGTGCATTTAACTGGATGCACAGCTCCACATAGCTTCTGAGGTGCCATGTAGAGACGCCAAACCCTTGACCTTCAAACTCTGTGACTAGTGAGCATCTGGGTGTCACAGAAAGACTCAGAAGGATGCAGGACTCTCAATGGTTTAAAGCGTCTTTGGGGCATTCCTAATGCTGTCCTCATTAGCTATAGGGTATTGTCACAAAATGATGTCTTGAGTAACATTTAATTGATTTGAACAACTCTAAGTGATTGAAATATAAGTCAATATGCACTTAACAAAACAATGATATTAACTTTGGGGCAAAACTAAACATAAAGACAATTAATCTCTTTTTCCAGAATCAGCAAACACCATTTTTATATGCGAACGGGCCTGACAGAGGTCAACATCTCCCGGTTAAAGCTACCAACGGGACAGGAGTAGGAGTATCGATATGTGTAATCTATTCATATGTTAAGTTCTGATACATGCAGAGACACTGTGCCTCCTGCCCTTAGCATCAGACCTGTTCCCAGAGACAAAGGCATCACGATTCTTTCCTTGAAGAAGGCAGACACGTGTTGGGCAATCCCATCAAGAAAATGTTGAAGAGCCTTTTGAAGGAGCAAAAGCATGAGGGAATTGCTTGAGAGGAAATTAAATTATCTGAAGGGTCTGTAGTTATATTTTCTTTTGCACATAATATTTGTTCTTCAAATATTGGCTCTTGAGAGCCAGGAAGAGAATTCTGATGATGAGAAAGTTACCTTCAAATTCAGGTCGATGTGATTCTCAGTAATTTCTGGAGAACTGATTAGGGAATAATCCAGCAAAGTATAGTTGTCTATCTTGGTTAAAACTAAATAACAAACAAATACAAAAGAAAATTTACATTAAAGGCATAGTATAGCAAATGATTATTATCTATCCAGGACAACATAATTTTAATTCTCTGTTATTTAAGATAATGATTACCCTTATTTTATAAGTAATACATGCTCACTTTTCAAAGCCCAGGATAAGTAGGGAAGTCAAAAGAAGAAAGTAAAAATCATTTTTAATCACATTACACTGAAGGAAACATCAGTAAAATGTTGTTGTAGAGCCTTTTCTTTTCTTAAGTTTACTTATTTATTTTTAGAGAGAGTGAGCAAGCAGAAGAGGGTCAGAGAGAGAGGCAGAGAGAATCCCAAGCAGGCCCCACACTGCCAGAGCAAAGGCCAATACAATGAGATCATGACCTGAGCCAATATCAAGAGTCAGATGCTCAACTGACGGAGCCACCCAGGCACCCCAAGTATAGCCTTTTATATATATACACACACATACACCCATGAACACAATGTAATATACTTCTTCTTTTAATTAAAAAATTTTTTAAATGTTTATTTATTTTTGAGAGAGAGCCAGTGAAAGTCAGGGAGGGGCAGAGAGAGAGAAAGAGAAAGAGGGAGACACAGAATCCAAAGCAGGCTCCAGGCTCTGAGCTGTCAGCACACAGACTGATGTGGGGCTCGAACTCAAGAACCATGAGCCGAAGTCAGACTGACTGAGTCACCCAGGTGTCCCCATATATACTTCTTTTTAAAAAGAAAATTAGAGGGGCGCCTGGGTGGCTCAGTCGGTTAAGCGGCCAGCTTCGGCTCAGGTCATGATCTCACAGTTTGTGGGTTCGAGCCCCGCATTGGGCTCTGTGCTGACGGCTAGCTCGGAGCCTGGAGCCTGCTTCGGATTCTGTGTCTCCCTCTCTCTCTGACCCTCCCCTGCTTGCGCTGTCTCTCTCTGTCTCTCAAAGATAAATAAAAGACGTAAAAAAAAGTAAAAAAAAAAAAAAAATTAGACAGGGGCGCCTGGGCAGCTCAGTTGGTTAAGCATCTGACTTCTGATTTTGGCTCAGGTCATGATCTCATGGTTTGTGAGTTCAAGTCCTGCACTGGGGTCTGCGCTGACAGAGCAGAGCCTGCTTGGGATTCTCTCTCCCTCTCTCTCTGCCCCTCCACTGCTCGCTGACTCTCTCTCTCTCAAAATAAAGAAACTTAAAAAAACATTTAAAAAATTAGACAAAATTTTCTTATTACTATTAAACCACATATATTAGGCTGGTATAATGAGAAGCTTCCAAGTTCTACCTTATAGCCTTCTATACAGTTAGAACTTTAATTTTTTACAGTAAATATGTATTATTATTATAATTAGAAATCATCTTTAAAAAGAAATTTTGAGAGAAACAGATAGATAGGAATAAAATTCCTTAAGTTAAAGAGGCCAAGAAAATGTTCATGCACAGTCTATTAATTCAGTTTGTGTTTTGTATTATAATGTTCAGAGCGGCAGAAGGCCAGGGGACCAGGGGGCGGTAGGTGGGGTTCACAGGAAGCTCGGTCTCAGAGTCTGAGGCAGGTTGTACACAGGGGTGTGGGCTCGGGGTTCCGGCCTGGCCTGGGAGAGCTGCCCTCCTGCCCACCACGGGTTCTATGATATGAAGACCCCCTCCCTGTTCCAGAGGAAGGATCTGAGAACCACCTCTTCTCCTCCTGGACGCTGTGATTGGTTTATCCCGCGGATGGGGATAAGAAGCAAGAAAAGATGAAGGGTCTTGCAAGGTAAGGGCCTAATTCTGCCTTATGTCACTATAGCTTCTAAAATGCTTTTAAATTCACAGTAGGAACTGATCTCCTCACTGTCCTGGGAGGGGAGCAGGACCACGCCCATTTTACAGGTGAGGGAGTGAGGCTCCTACCAACAGAGAAACTTGTCCATGGCAAACTAGAACATGGGAGTCCTTGGCCAGTTCTTTCCTCACTACGTCTTTCTCTTTCCTGACTGATTCACTTGTCCAACCACCCTGAGTCCCTTCATTGACCCGATATTCATCCACCGAGTGCAGGTTAGGCACTGCTCCTAGTGCTGGGGACATGGCCAGAGAGTGCCTGTGCTTGTGGGCGAAGAGGCAGACACATGAACAGGAAGTTATAGTACAGTGAGAGCAGGTCTAAAACTGAGCTCCTGATGGTCCCCCTACGGACTTACGCTTACAGTCAGTCTTCCCCATCTTGGTAAATGGCAATTCCACTCTTCCAATTTTCTAGTGGCTCAGGTAAAAACCTGGGGTTGTCCTTGATTCCCTTCATGACGCATGTGCAGTGTGTCAGCAAATACCATTGTCCCTACCTTCAAGGACCACCCAGAACCTGAGTGTGTCCTACCATCTTCATTACTCCATCCAGCCAACGGCCATCATTACTCACACAGGTCATTGCAGGAGACTCTCAAGTGTTCTCCCTGCTTCCACCCTTGCCCCCTTTCTGTTTGTTGTTAGTAGACGGAAGCCAGGGTGAGCTCCTTACAATATAAGTCGGCTCATGCAAGCCTTGCTCAGAATCTCCCAAACATTTTCATCTCAGATTAAGCACCAGCCTTTGTATTGACCTGCAGAGCCTGGAAGATCTGACCGCTGCTTTCTCCCTGTCTGACCTCCGCCCTGGCTGCCTTTCCCCTCACACCCTCTGCTCCCCGTGTGGCCTCCTCGTAGCTCCTCCGACACACTTGGCATGCTCCCACATGGGCTTCTGTGCTTGTGGTTTCCTCTACCTGGAGTGTTCTCCGTCGAGATCTAGGAGTGGCTCACTCCCTGCTCCATTCAAATTTTTACTGTAATGTCACCTGCTCAGTGCTGCCTTTCCTGGCCACTCTTTTTTTTTTTTTTTTTAAACAGAAATGCCTTCACAGCTCCTTCTCTGCTTTATCTTTCTTCGTATCACTTATCTCGTCAGTATCATAGATTTTACTTATTATCTTGCTTGCCTGTCTGTCTTCTGTGAATAGTCCCGTGAGGGCAAGGATTTCTGTCTCCTGGCTTACTGTTGCATTCCCAGCACCAAGAACAGCACGAAGCCTGTAGCAGGTTCTCAGAACACTTTTGGTGAAAGAACAGATAGAGTGCGAAGAGAGACAGATACATCTGAAGTACCATGTGACCTTGGGGGACGTAAAACTTTGCGGTGCAGGCTATCCTCGAAGCCCTGTTGGAGGAGACCATGTCTGAGCCGATCCTTAAATGATAACAAGAAGTGGACAGAATAAGGGATGCCTCAAGGGTAGCAAGTGGAAGGGATTGGATCCCTTAGGGCTTAGCTCAGTGCTGGCAAGAAAATGGGTATTCAATAAATATCTATTAAATGATTAAATGGGTAGAGGGGAGAGGAAGTTCTCTTAGGCAGGGAGGGCAGCGTGAGCCAAGCAAGGGCCTCAGGGACAGTAAAAGTATTTGCTGGAGTAGAGACACGTGCAACATGAGGCCGAGAGAGGTAACTTGAGCCGGAGCGTGGTGGCTTGGAAACCATGTTAGAGCATTTGGACTTGATCCGGAGGCAGAAAGGAGCCACTGAAGGGGTTAGAATGGGGTGGGGGGTGTACAACTCAGTCGAGATTGGCATTAATCATCCCGGAGAGGATGGATTTAGCGCCAGAGCTGGGATTAAAGCCCCAGAGAGTTTAATTCTCCGACCTGCACCTAGTCTCCAGAAGCCCCCCACTCCATGTCTAAAGTTGGTTAGCAGCAGAAAAGAGCAGGCCTGAGGCACCTGGGTGGCTCAGTCAGTTGAGCATCGGACTTTGGCTCAGGTCATGATCTTGCGGGTCGTGGGTTTGAGCCCTGCGTTGGGCTCTGTGTGGACAGTTCAGAGCCTGGAGCCTGCTTCAGGTTCTGTGTTTTCCTTTCTCTCTGCCCCTCCCTCACTTGCACTCTCTCTCTCAAAAATAAATAAAACTTTAAAAAAAAATTTTAAAAAGGAAAAGAGCAGGCCCTATACATAGCCTTCCGGTGGCTCGAGTTTGCAGAGCATAACGCAGGCAGAAGAGCTGGGGGTCTGGCGCTGAAACCTGGAGAGCAGCAAAGTGTGAGGGTGGGAAGAGACCCATCCCAGAGAGGCAGCTCTAGGACTCACCCTCTATCGTGCTGAGGTTGACATTCAGGGCTTCCACCTCATTCATGATGATGGGACAGAGCTGGTCATAAAAGGAATAAAACAATTGCAGGTTATCATATTGCACTTGAAACCTCTATTTATGACTTAGACCCTGCAAACAAAGGCCTTCTGGTTAGGAGACATTCTCCCTTTGGTCACCAGGACTTTCCCTGAAATTAGTCGATGCCCATGGGCCTCATATTACATACGTATGGGTGACATGTCAGTGAATGCTGGCTAAACAGAGCAGCCAGGACGACACCCAGGTAGCCCTATAAAAGAATGAGCCCTCGGCTTTTCTCTCTGGGGCGTGACAGGACATGTGCCCAGTGCCTGCTAGTGCGGTCACTCCTGAGGAACCTGCTGCCTGTTCTGCCGTGCCGTGCTCTGCTGGGAGAGGCTACAGCCGGGGCCTCCACTCTCCCACTTGGCTGGCTTGAGAGCCCACTAGCTAGAAAATCAGTCCTGAATCAGACTCCAGCTCATCTTTTCAAAGGAGAAAGAGTGTCAGCCTGGAACGGGCTGCTGTGTGCCAGGCGTGTGCCAGGCTCTCAGCATGGTGGTTATGAGCCTGGGCCACCTGGGATTGGCGCCCTTGGCAAAGTTGTTTGCACTCTGTCCTCAGTGTCCTCATCTGAAACATGGGGATGATAATTGTATTCACTTGATCATGTCGCTGTGAGGAGAAATTGAGGTATCTGTGTAAAGTTGCCCAGCAAGCATTCGGTAAATGTCAGCTGTAGTGTTTTAACCCCACTGCCTCACGATGGCACGGAGAGGTGGGTGCCACTGTTCAGAGATGGGAAAGCCAAACTCAGAGAGCCTCCGCGAGCTGCCAGGAGTCACATTACCAGGATGGGAAATCCAGATAGTTGTGGTCTGAGCATTCTCCTCTATATTCCCGTGCCACAGAGGGAATACTAGAAGCGGAAGCGTCCGTGGTCTCTAAATCATAAATAAACTCCAGGCCAACTTAACTAGTGGCTTCCTGTCAGAGGCCAAAGAATCATGCCTTGTTTCGAACAGAGGAACGGTGGTGACCGTGGGTCCCGTGGACATGACAGCACCTGCCCTGTCCCCCTCGAACACGCACGTGCACTGGCCCCCAGCACCAGTCAGGCGCGGGTGGAGAAAGACTGTGAAACTTCCGAGTCCCCTGACCAGCTGGGTCACTTCCTTGGACGAGGTGCTGGATGTGTTTGCATGCTGATTTCCCCACTGATACTCACTAAGCGCCTCCTTGTCACTTACACTGTTTCTGGAAATAACCATTCTTCTCCCCACTCCTTACCTATCAAAATTGTACTTCTACCTGAAGGCCCTGTTCAAGTCCTCCATCCTCCAAAGAATATCCCCCAGAAAACGTTTAGGCCCTTTTGATTTACTCTTTCCATTTCTCTGAACCCCTTCAGTTCAATCTAATGATCATGTAATTATGTATTAAATTCAAATATGTAATTATGTATTAAATTCAAATATTCATTCAGTTATTTTTCTATAAGACTGAGTTTGGTTTTCCTGAAAAGATAAGTGAATTCCTTTCTTACATCCCCAACAGCCTGTAGCCTAGTGGTGGGTATGCAGTAGGTACACAATAAATGAACTCTTGCTGAGGGTTGGCCCATCCTGTGGTGAGCACTTGAAGACAGGAACACTGTTTTATTTATCTCTGCATCCCCAGCACTTACTGCCGTGTTTGGCGCATGGTAGACATTTGCAAAACTTAAGTCACAGAAGATAATGTATGTGAAAGTGCCTTGGATGATGCCTGGCATGCAGCAGGTGCTCAATAAAGTTTTATTGACTAACAGGTAAGTAAAGCATGGCAGAACTGCTTTTGAGCATTTTATTGTGGCCGTGTCATCTCTAAAGACTTACCATTTCATTTAGGTTCTTTAAAATGGGTTTCTCCATGGGCTCAGCAAAGGAGTTGTACAGGACACTGGGGAAAAGAGAAAATATGGGCTTATTCAGGAACCATATCTGCCAGTTATAAACCTCTCCAGTGCTGCTGGAGAATCTAGCCCCAGACTAGTGACCACCCACTGTGGTGCTCTCACCTGAGTTCTCCGGAAAAGGAGACGTGGGCATGATTCACTTGGGCATAGCAGTCTTGGAGCGTCAGGATTGGGTGACCAAAGTCATTGCGGGCCAGGACAACGATACCGGTGAAGTAGACCCCAGAGAGAAACAGATCAGCTCCTCCCGTGTCTTGGCTGTTGAAAGAAAAAGCGCGAGGTTACTCAGGCCTGGGCAGGAGAGAGAGGGATCATTTCTATGACTCCTCTAGGCTCCTAGAGGGCTTTGTCACCTTTGGATTCTTGGCACCAATAACGGGTAGGAGCAGAGTTGGTGCTGAATGGATTTACTAAACAAATGAAGCAGTGAATATGTGAATGCTGACAGCTTTGGCTTAGCTTTTTTTATCCTGAGTGCTCTGGTGCACACACTGGCTGAGTGCCTATTAAGCACTATTTGTATACAGTGCTTGGAGAGAGAACACAGGACAGCCTTACTTAGGACAGGCTCAGATGGGGATGTGACAGAGTCTGTGAACTCTCTGAGGGACTGGAGTATGTATTATTCATCTCCTTGTCCCCAGGATAAGCACACAGAAAGAGCATTTAATATGTGGCTGATGAGTCAGTGAAGAAATGAATGAACCTCTGAAACTATGTTACTTACAGGAGAATATATAATTTCTCTACAGTCTACAGGACTGGAGTTCTGGAAATGGGGACAAATGGTACATGGTAGGCACCCAATAAATGGTTGTTGAGTGACCAAGTGGATGAGTGAATGTGCCATTCTGGGGCACCAACCAAGGCAGACCTAAACGTTACACGCAGGACAGTGACTTGCATGTAGTAGGTGGTCTGCAAGTGTACCTTGAACTCTATACCTCCTTTCTCTAGGAGGGTTGAAAGGCCTTTTGGTAGGGAGAGAATTGGGCTGCAGCTGACTATCACTCTCTTATCTCCTTGTGAGGTAGGGAGGTCCCATCTCCCAATCAGTTGTCCCTGTGGATGGGGAAGTGTGTGGAATGGACCAAAATCCTACAGTGACTCAATGAAGATCTAAAATTTTGAGTACGTGTTCATTCCTTCTAGCTCTCAGGAAATCTTAAATGACATTTTGCTCTGCCTTTGAGGGATGGATGCTTTTCAGTCTTCCCACCACCTCCCCTCTCCAGCCCCCAACAGAGATATCCTGATTTAAATCTCTCCTGGGGAAAAAAAACGCTGAGAAAGACTGTTAATGGCTAAGGGAAATAAGCCTAATGTCAAAAACATCACCAAATGTATGTACTTCCAGTTTTTGTTCCATTTCTTCCCAGAACAGTGGCAGACGTTTTTCAGTGGGATACTCACAAGAGCGGAGACTTGACTTCCCAATTGGTGCTGATGTTGGCAGTGCCGTGGTTAGTCAGTGCCTTGATTCCCACCCCAGGCACAAAGGCTAATGAAGTGTTTGGAAATGAAAAGGCGTTGATTTTTATGCTGTAGAACGAGAAGCAGAGAGGTCAGTGCACATCTTCTAGCACTTCTCTAAGTTCGGCAAAAATCAGAAAGGAGGTTTGTGGAACTCCTGATTCCTGTAGGGGGAGGAACCCCAGGGTTTGTGGTGCTGCCTCTGGGCATTGCCTTCTGATTCCCCTTTAGTCCTTGCCAGGAGGCCCCTTGTTTCTAGTTGAGGGGGAAATGAGCAAGTTTAGAGACAAATGTGAAAATAATAAATTTCTTTAGTTTCATTAAAGACAGTACAACATCGCCATCATTATTTTTTCCTTCAGCTGCTCCAGTGTTTCTCAACGGGGTGGGGATATTAGTATTTTGGGTGGGTCAAGTAGTTTTTGTAGAGGACTTTGTACACATTGCAGGCATGTGCCAGCTACGTGCCAGTAGGGCCCCTCTCCCATAGTTGGACAATCTCGAGGGTGCCGTTCTCCTATCCCCAGGTGCTCTCTATGTGGACAGTATCTTCCCTAGTTGAGACACCTATTTTAGAGTATTAACTTCCTCTAGGATTCTCTGAGCTGTCAAACATGTAAGTAAGAGACAATGGGCTGTGTGCCATCTCTATAGGTAGATGGCTCATGTGTTGAGTGATTGCTCCATGCCAGGCACCGCGGTAAGCACTTTACGTGCATTAGCTCATTTTAATCCTCATGATAATCCCATGAGACTGTTGCTGTTTTTGCAATCCGCAACCCAGAGATGAGAAGATAAGGCACTTGGTTGTAGTCATATGTGGCTGGTAGAACCAGACCTGGAGCCCTCCTCGATCTGTTCTCAGACTGTTTTCTTAATCACCAGGCTATGCCACTTCATGTATTGTGCAAGGGGCACTCAGCTTGGAGGTGAATTTTGTGCTAGCCGTGCACACTAAGGGAAGGCACTTAACCTCTTTCAGGCAATCACTCAGAGGGAGGGTTACTCATGGGTAGGCTGGGAAGACAAAATGAGATCACCTATGCACAACTGCGGCAAGGAGAAAGGCATTGTTATGAACCGAGGTTAGGAAAACTATAAACCATAAGTGTGAGGGCTGATAACAAATGCCTATTTACTCTTCTATTTTGCATCCTTTCCTACCTGTTCTTTGTTACACACCCTGAGTCCCACTGCGGGAAGAGGATGGTAGAAATTCATTTAACAGGTCTTGGAAATATTTTCAGTTTGGTACATATAGGTCTAGTTATATTCAAGCTATGAATGGACCATGAAAAAAGTCATTTCTTTGTTGGTGGTCACTTAGGTTATTTCTGGTATTTCTTTGTTATAAACTATACCACACAGAACATTCTGATGTGCTGTTTACATGCGTGTCTTTCTAGTGGGGATGCTGAGAAGTGGGATTAGTAGGTCAAAGGGCATGCATTAAAAAAAAGGTCCTTGTAAATTACCTTTTATTTTTATTTATTAAAATTTTTTTTTAAATTGCATTTATTTATTTTTGAGGGGCAGAGACAGAGCGTGAACATGGGAGGGGCAGAGAAATGAAGAGACACAGAATCTAAGCAGGCTCCAGGCTCTGAGCTAGCTGTCAGCACAGAGCCTGATGGAGGGCTCGAATCCATGAACCGTAAGACCATGACCTGAGCCGAAGTCAGATGCTCAATCAACTGAGCCACCCAGGTGCCCTGTAAATTACCTTTTAAAATAGCACTGTCCAACAGAAATTGAATGTGAGTCACGTATGTAATTCAAAAATTTCTAGTATTCACATTTTAAAAAGGGAAAAGAAATAGGTAAGTCATTTTATTAATATATTTTTTACTTAACATAGTATAGTCTAACATGGTATCATTTCAACACATAGTCAATATAAAAATTATTGATGGGATATTTTGCTTTACTTTTTTCAAAATATGGTCTGCATTTTACACTCATAATATGACTGACTTAAGGCGAACATTGAATTTCATCAGAAACACTTGACCTATATTTGATTGGATAAAATTTTCAACTGATAAAGTAAACTTATATACTCAAATTGTCTCACACATACTTAAAAGCTTTTCAATAACTGAACTGAATACCAAGTTTTAAATTAAAATTGATTGAAATTAAATAAGTAAAAGTTTGAAAAGTTTGTGCCTTGATTGCACTTGTCACATTTAAAGTGCTTAGTGGCCACATGTGGCTAGTGACTCCTGTGTGGGGAGCACAGATCTAAAAGTGCTAAACCAGGGTGTCTGGGTGGCTCAGTCGGTTAAGCGTCCAGCTTCGGCTCAGGTCATGATCTCCGGATTTGTGGGTTCGAGCCCTGAGTTGGGCTCTCTGCTGACAGCCAGCTCAGAGCCTGCAGCCTGCTTCAGATTCTGTATCTCCCTCTCTCTCTGACCCTCCCCTGCTCACACTGTCTCTGTCTCTCAAAAATAAATAATAAAACCCATAACAAAAAATAAGAGTGCTAAACCAGTTCATTGACTCCCATGAGCAATGCATGAGGATACTGTGTTTCCTCATCTTCACCACACTTCATAATATATGATTCACCCTGGATTTTTCTGCGGTGGCATTATCATTACTGTAATTAAATAATTCATTCTGTAAATATATCATGTCCATCTCTCTTATTGGACATTAAAAGCAGGAGATATATCTGTGTCATTCACTATAATATCTTCAGTGACTAAAACAAAACCTTGGTACCTAGTAGGTGCTCAATAAATAGTTGTTGAATGACTGTCTTTATTAACAACTCGAGCATTTGCCAGGATTATCATTCTTCTCCCTACCCCACACCTCAAAAGACTCATGATTTTATAGAATATTAACCTTGATAGCAGGGAAATTATTCCTCCAAAGGGTTGGAGCCAGCAGGGGATTATCAGTGGATTCATAAAGCCTTGGGGCAAATTGTGAATCACAGATAATTCTTTATAAAATCTTGACTCTCTGCTTTCCCTTTAAGATTGAGCTCCCGATGGACAAAGACCTCCTCTCTCTACACTGTCTTTGTGGCTTTTGCTGGCAACTAAGGCAGAAGTTGCTGGTTGCTGTCTGAACATCTATTTCCCCTTCTTCTTTCCTAAATATCCTTGGATTTGTTCAGGATGTCAAAGCTGTCTGGTTGGAAGATGAATTTTCCAGTTTCCCTTGCTCATAAGCAGGGCCATAAATTCTGTCCATTATTGTATAGGCAGAGTATTATTAGAGCAGGGCTTCAGAAAAAAACTCAGTGAAGAGAACCCAGGTACAAGAGCCTTTTCAGCCTTGCCTCTTGTTCCTTCTCAGGCCTGACAGACAGATTTGACAGCTCAGCTGCAGTGGCCATACTGGACCGTGAGACCCCTTTGAGGACAGAAGCCAGAACTGAGGACAGAAGCCAGAACCAAGGATGGTGGGGCAGAGAAATACAAGAAGCCTGGGTTCTGATGAAATCATGGGGCTTCCAAAGGATTCCTCTACTCTTTCCTTTTGAGCTTCTTATTTTGTGGCCTGTTTTTATGACCTCTGAAATCTTAATTAAACTTGACTAAAATAAGGAAAGGCTTGATGAGAGTAGATTTGTTTTTGAGACTGTGGTTGAATCCTACATCGAGGTTTAGGGGGGTGGGGTTTGCAATGGGATTGGCAAGAATTTTGCTTAGAAAGTCAAGGGGCAAGGAGTTCTCATTTTAGGAAAGAGGCAAGCACATGGGACTCTGAGCATATTCGTCAGGCACACACACAAGTAGTTTGCAACAGGGATACGATGTGGACCCAGGTGTTCTGACCCAAATACCCACAATCTTTGTCAGCTTCATTACCCCTCTCTCGGGTCATTCATCTGATAAAGCCTCTTACCAAAGCTGTTTTAACTTCTACTGTGCAGATGCTGGTGTTACACCAGAAGACATGGGGGCAAATCTACAACCCTAAGGTTTTAAAGATTAATTTCACTGCTAAAAATGCACCTCTTTTTTACTTACTTTGAAAAATTGTAGTTCACATAATCAACCTTCAGAAATTCCAGAGATTCAGAACCTTTTAAGTCTGGGATGTCTTTTTCCTTAACCATTTTCTCAATCATCTCCATCCCAGCTTGAATACCTATGAAGGAGCCAAAGAGAGCGTTTACTAATAATGACAGAGATGATAATGTCATAATATCATTAAACATACACAGGACGTTTACAGAGTACGTGCTCTTAGAAATTTAGAAAACAGCAACCCCACGACGTGGGTGTTATGGTCCCTGCTTTACAGGTGAAAGCACCTGTCCTCAGAGAGGCTAATGAAGACCCCAGGACCCCAGAGCTAACAGTATGAGAAATTCTCATTATGTGGCCAAGGCTAAAGGGCAATTACTAGAGGGCAGTGCTATGTGCAGACTGTTATCATTATCCACATTTTACCAGATGAACAAACTGAACCTCAAAGAGATGAATTCTCACCTAATTCACACAGCAGATAACTGGGAGCCCAACAGTGAAATCTGGGCAATTTGGCCCCAGACTCCATGCCTTGTTAGAAAGTTATTCCACATTCTCCCTTTCCCCCTAAATTCTTAAAAAAATTTTTTTACATTTATTTATTTTTGAGAGACAGAGAGACAGAGTGTGAACAGGGGAGGAGCAGAGAGAGAAAGAGACACAGAATCTGAAGCAGGCTCCAGGCTCCAAGCTAGCGGTCAGCACAGAGCTCAAACCCAAGGACCATGATATCATGACCTGTGTTAAAGTCGGACACTCAACTGACTGAGCCACCCAGGTAACCCAAAATATTTTATTTATTTTTTAATGTTTATTTAGTCCTGAGAGAGGGAGAGAGAGAGAGAGAGAGAGAGCGAGAGAGAGCGCCTAAACAGGGGAAGAACAGAGAGAGAGGGAGACAGAATGTGAAGCAGGCTCCAAGCTCCGAGCTGTCAGCACAGCTCCTGATGCGGAGCTCGAACTCACAAACTGTGAGATCGTGAGGTGAGCTGAAGTCCGATGCTCAACCGATTGAGTCACCCAGGCCCCCCTTTTCTAGATTCTTTAAGCTCAGCAATTTGTGGCCTGAGGGGCATGGGCTGTTGGGAGCTCTAAACCCTCCTTAAATTCTAGTACAAGACCATGAACAGGTTGTGTGCATACGTGTCCATTTGTATCTAATATTTCAGGGTAGAGAGTCCACATCTGCTTCAGATTCTCAAAGGATCCCAGGACCCCTAAAAGGTTAGTAAGCCCTGCTTTTGCGCAATTCAGGAATAAACCCGTCTTCATATGGTAATACCCCAGGACACATTTTTCTGAGATCATGGGGAGAAAGAGCTCTTTTCCACATAAAGAGCTTGAGAAAAGTAACTTACATAGTGAATGAAGAATGGGCTTTTCATTCTAACCTTCTTAAGGAGGAAGTTTGCCCTTACCCCTTATTTTGCAGCTTAAGCTCATTCCACTTAGGCTATCCTAGTGGAGATGATGAAGAACAGATTTTATCCTCTGTGATACCATGAATAACACTGAAATATAGGGATGTAGGGATAGAGTGTAACGGATATAAAGATGCAATCAAACGCACCAGCAGACAGCTTAGTGTCAAGTCCTAATGTTGTCACTAGCACTGCAGGACTCTGCCATTTACAAAATCTTGCTGTCCCTTGCTTTCCTCGTCTGTAACACGGGAACATTAGTAACTGTGGAGGCTCCGTTCTCCCATGTGAAAACAACAGTAATTAATATTTGTCAGGCATTTGCTATTGCCACACCCTCTTCCAAACTTTATATCAATTCATGTGTTTCCCACAATAGCCCCATGGAACTATTGTTATTATCACCATTTTAATAAATTCCTTGAAGGGACTACTAATAATAGGTACCTCACATTTTTTTCTGGGAAAATGTGGCAACATAAATATTTGATGAATTCATAAGAATAGCCAGTTTGTGTGCTTCTATGTGCCAGGACTGTCTATACTCCACACAGATGCTCTCTTTCGATTCTTATAGCAGCCCAGTGACCTGGGTATCATTATCCCTACTTCACATGGGAGACAGGCGAGGCTCAGAGAGGTTCACCAGCTTGCCCAAGAGCTCACAGCAACTGAGTATTATCATTTTTTAAACTTTTTTAATAGTTTATTGTCAAGTTGGTTTCCATACAACACCCAGTGCTCATACCAAGTGTTCTCCTCCATGCCCATCACCCTCCCTCCCTTCTCCCCCTCCCTCTTCAGCCCTCAGTTTGTTTTCAGTATTCAAGAGTCTCTCATGGTTTGCCTCCCTCCCTCTCACCAACTATTTTCCCCCTCCCTCTCCTCCATGGTCCTCTGTTAAGTTTCTCCTGTTACACTTATGAGTGAAAACATAGGGTGTCTGTCCTTCTCTGCCTGACTTATTTCACTTAGCACTACACCCTTGAGGTCCATCCACGTTGCTACAAATGGCCAGATTTCATTCTTTCTCATTGCCACGTAGTACTCCATTGTACAGATAAGCCACATCTTCTTGATCCATTCGTCAGTTTATAGACATTTAGGCTCTTTCCATGATTTGGCTATTGTTGAATGTGCCGCTATGAACATTGGGGTACATGTGCTCCTATGCATCAGCAGTCCTGTATCCCTTGGGTAAACCCCTAGCAGTGCTATTGCTGGGTCATAGGGGAGTTCCACTGATAGTTTTTTGAGGAACCTCCACACTATTTTCCAGAGCGGCTGCACCAGTTTACATTCCTACCAACAGTGTAGGAGGGTGCTCGTCTCTCCACACCCTCGCCAGAATCTATAGTCTCTTGATTTGTTCATTTTAGCCACCGAGTGTCATCATTGATGGTTTGGAGGAATAGGGAGCAGAGAATAAAGCGTAGGTTTTGAAATCAGGCACAGCAGACCTGAGATCTGATCTTGCCTCACCCCCTTACTGGTGAAAATGACTATCTCTTTGTAGGGTTGTGTTGGAATTAAATCAACCCAGAGCCCATAATGCATGTATCAAAGAGCCTGGCTATGACAGAGGCCCAAGATATGATTCTGACTTTACAGCCTGTCCTTACTGATTCTATGGCATATTTCCACAGATGATCCTCATGTCACTACACAGGGGCACCATTGTTATCATCCCCCCATCCTGTTTTCCAGAGGAGAAAACCCACTGGCCCAAGGCTATCTATTGAGGAAAGAGGCAGAAATGAATGAGATTCATACCCATGTGGACTGACTAGTTCTGTTCTTTTAATTTTTTTTAGCATTTATTCATTTTTGAGAGAGAAATAGAGTGTGAGTGGGGGAGGGGCAGAGAGAAAGGGAGACACAGAACTGGAAGCAGGCTCTAAGCTCTGAGCTGTCAGCATTGAGCCCTACACAAGGCTGGAACCCACGAGCAGTGAGATCATGACCTGAGCCGAAGTTGGATGCTTAACTGACTGAGCCACCAGGGGCCCCTAGTTCTGTTCTTTTTTTTTTTTTTATGTCTTTATTTTATTTTGAGAGAGACAGAGACAGAGGGTGAGCAGGGGAGGGGCAGAGAGAGAGGTAGATACAGAATCTGAACCAGGCTCCAGACTCTGAGCTGCCAGCACAGAGCCTGATGTGGGGCTGGAACCCACAGACTGCGAGATCATGACCTGAGCTGAAGTCGGACGCTTAACCAACTGAGCCACCCAGATACCCTCTCTGTTCTTTTAATTGCTCTGAAATTGAGGGTGGAATAAGCTGTTTTCACAACTTTAATACAGTTTCAAGATGCCTATTTCTGTGCATATTAGTATATTAAGATAATAACAAGGTAGACATATATATGTGTGTATGCATGAGGACACACACAGGCACACCTGGCATGTATTTCTCATGACAGCCCCCTCATATGAGAGCCGTGCAGGATGGATCAATTAAGATTCCCTGAGCCAGATGAGGTTCTGGGGAAGGAAGGACAAGGATTTGCCTCAGTCTTTCCTTCCTCCATCTCTCCCTTCCTTTCTTCCATACTTGTTGTATTTTTTTTTTAATATGCTTCATACTCAGTGTGCAGGGCCCAGTGCAGGCCTTGAACTCACAAGCCTGAGATCAAGACCTAAGCTGAGATCAGGAGTCGGATGCTCAACCAGTTGAGCCCAGCCGCCCACATCCTTCTGGCACTTCTTTCCTGGCGCAGCGGGTGAGGAGTTCCCTGGTGACACTTTGGTCGTCCTGACTGAGGCCAGCAGTGCTCTAGTTAAGGAGGGGTGGAGTGACCTGCCGCCCGCCTTCAGCTGACCTCAGGCCAGAATTTATAGGAGAAAAGCAGGCCCGCACACCTTGACTTTGCAGTCCCTCTCCGGTACAGTCTGCCCTCGTCCCAGCTCTGCCCGACATGTATAAACACCTCTGGAGGGGTTTCCTTAATCTTTCAGCATCTCCGGCCCCTTTTTGCGTCTGATGATGAGCTTCTCTCAAGAAAAATGCAAGCTCATCGTCCACATTCCCTTTGGCACAGTTTTAGGGGACTCTAAGTTCCTTCTGGAGGCGAGACCTTTCTGAGGCTCTAAGGGGTCGCTTTTACTCTCACATCCCCTTCCCTCTGTCCTATGGCATATCCTCCTTTAGAGCAGAGATGTTCACTGTCCGTGTGTGGGGGGTGCGGGCGGGGGAGGGAAAGAATGACTATCTGTGGCTCTGTTTGGATAGGTCTACCATTAGGGTGATCGTTTTTTATTTTATTTTATTTTTCAAAAGATGTTTCTTTATTTTGGAGAGAGAGCGCACAAGCAGGGGAGGGGCAGAGAGATGGGGACAGAGGATCCAAAGCGGGCTCTGTGCTGACAGCAGCAAGCCCGGTGTGGGGCTCAAACTCAAACAGCATGATCATGACCTGAGCCAAAGTTGGATGCTTAACTGACTGAGCCACCCAGGTACCCTTTTATTGTATTAAAAAACTTATTTATTTTGAGAGAGAGAGAATGCGTGTGGATGAGCAGAGGAGGTGCAGGGAGGGAGGGAGAAAGAGAATCCTAAGCAGGCTCTGGTCTGTCAGTGCAAAGCCTGAGGCAGGACTCAAACCCACGATCCATGAGATCATGACCTGAGCTGAAATCCAGAGTTAGATGTTTAACTGACTGAGCCGCCCAGGCGCCCCAACATGACTGTTTTTAGACACCACTTCCTTTCCAGCCATCCTAGCAGCCCCTTCATTAGGGGCTGGATCATTCCACAGCAGAGCTTGCCTCCGTCCTGAGATGGTCCAGTAAGAGCTTCTGCGTTGGGTTACAGACTCCACCTGGGAGGCTGAAAGCACGCCACTCACCATAGTCCAGAGCCCGTTGAGTAGCCCTGGCCTTGATTCCAGGGTAAACGGTCTGGGCGGATGAGATGTAGAGATTCCACAGGAAGAAACATCCCCAGAGGGCTCCGACTTCCTTTGTATGCATCTGCAACAACCAACATTTATGGTTCCTTTATTATTCTTGACTTTTTCATTGGTCAGTTCCATCCTGCTTTTCTATGATTTCTTGTTTCATTGCTTACTTCCAGAACTCACTCTCCCCACCCATCTGTCCATATATCTATCCACCCACCCATCCATCCATCCACCCATCCAGTAATCATTTGTTGAACATATCAGAACATGTGCTAGGTGCTGAGAATGCAGAGATGACCTACGCGTGCCCTTGACCTCTGCTTCCCACAGACTAGTGGGTGAGTCACACACACACATGGATGATTATAACTCAATACAATACAATGCAATGTGACACAAGAGCCTTGCCGTAAATCTGACAACCGTGATATGCCTTGGGAAGGATAATTGGTTGGGGATTCAGGATTCTTGACAGTTTTAGAACAAGAGTCAGTAGTTTAGAAAGGTGGCTTCAACGGGTGTGAGGCAATCACTCATCTGCTTGAAGACCCTTAATGACTCCCCCTTGCCCACAAGATGGGGTTTAAGCTCGCAGCCCACCTGCAAGACCCTGCCCTTCTCCACATTTCTACTTCCTCATCGACTTCCATCCTTAACACACCCTTGGCTTATCCCAGAGTCTAGTACAATGCTTGGCACATAGTAGATACACTCAAAAAATTAAATAAATATCTCCAAGGAGAGGGACCACATGTTTTTCATGTTATATTGCTATTGCTTGGCATGTATTAAATATACAATGTATATTTATATAATTAGTGGACTCAGTGAATTAATGCCAGCCTATTTTCTTGATGAATACAGCACAGGTTACCAATAGCAACAGTGACATGGGTTTCTTTTAATGACAGCTGAGTGAGTAATACATTCATAGCCTTGTTTCTAGTTCTAGTTTACAATCTGGGTGAGCGACTATTGCCACATTCATATGTGCCAAAGACCCACAGGTGACAGATTCCCGCTGAGTTAGCATACAAACGTGAAACAAACCAGGGAAGCATTTGTGGGGGTGGTCAAGGAAGAGGAAGGTGTGGGAGCCATGCAAAGGGAGGAGGTGAGGCGGGGAAGGGTTCAAAGAAGGTCTGGGATTCAGGAGCCGTCTGGATGAAGGGAAAGATCATTGAGAGGGGGTGTGTGGGGTGCTTGGCCAAGACAAGCAAGAGGTTTGATAAAAGGGGTTGGGTGGGCTTTATAGAGAAGGACATAGAGATGGAAATGGAATGAAGTTGACAAGGGGGTATTCCAGAGAATTTATTTGAGAGAAGCAGAGCAGTCTGAGCAGGGAGAGGAGTGTCTGAGCAAGGCTGTTGCTAGCCTATCTTGGTCTTGTGTTTGGAATGGGAAAAGGTGCCCTTTGGATACATACCAGCCTTCTGGCCCAAAGGGGCAAGCAGAGAATATTTTAGGAAAATCCCACACCAGTGTACCCAGCTTGGTGGGGAGAGCAAGGGCTGCCCCATCATCCCTTGGACTGGCATTTTGTCTAGTGCACAAGCAGCCCAACCTACAAAGAGGACCTACGTTCAGACTAACGAATGTTCGTGTTGGTATTTTGCTGGAGGGCCATGAAGTTGAGAATTGGGATCCTGACCTCTCTGTTCTGTGGTGCATAAGTCTACTTTCAGGTGTAAGAAGAGGCTGGCTCAGTCAACCTGATCTCCCAGGAACCCTGTCTGTGTACCCCACTGTCCAGACAAACTGAACTCCTGGTACTTAAACACCCACCACGTTTCCTGCCTAATGCCTGTGCTTATACTGTTCTTCTTCACCTAGGCCTGCAGAAACCATGTGAATCCTTAAGGTTCATTTTAAACACAGCCTTTCTGAAGCCATTTCTGACTTCTCTAGGTTAATTAATCTCATTTCCTTCTGAATTTTTGGTCAATATATATATTTATTTATGTGCGTACATTTTAATTCTCATGTATTGTCTGTCTCTCCTACCAGAATGTAAGTGCCATGAGGACAGAGACCTCATCTGGTTTGGAGGTCCTAGAGCCTGGCTTAATGTCTCAGATACAGAGTGATTGATAAGTATTCGTAGAATGAATCAATGAATTCTAAATGAAGGAAGAACCCTCACCTCGCTCTGCGTTATATTACAGTTCTTTGCAGAGGTGACAAACAAAGCATTTGCGCACTGGTGGAGTACATGTACCCATTCAAACAGATGTTGGCCACAGTCTGGGGGCAGGGTTGGGGAGGGTAGGTACTGGATCATGGGGACAGGATGGACTGGCCAGTGTGTTTGGGGTAATGGGGATAGAATGAGGGATTCACAGTGACTACTATTAGAAACCGAGGCATTTCAATATCTTAACACTGCTATGGCCTTGTGCACTCAATGTGATGTTTTAACCCTATAGAGTTGATTTGAGTTGTTGTATAGGACAATGTACAGAAAGGAAAGCAGTACTGGGGGCAGGGCTACAGAGGGGTAGTTTATGGATGGTCAGGGTGCAGAAAACACCAAGAGAAGCATAGAGCAATGACAGTAAGAGCCAAGGGGGAGGGACTCGAATAGGGGGCTGGTCTCTGGTCAGGCAGGTAGTGATTGGAGGGTTGAAGGAAGTGTGGGGAGTAGGAGAAGCAAGTGGGAGGCATGGTGATATCAACATCTTATACTTAGAATGAATGCAGGAATTAGGTACTGTTGCCATCTGCCCTAGGCCATCCTTGATTCTTGTCCAGGGTAGGGCGGTAGTTGGTCAAGGGGTCTTGGAGACAGGGACAGGCAGAGATGGATGAATTAATGGGGGTGAGGGAAACACTCCTGGGGCTGAGGTTAATGACTATTCATCAACTGGTGTAAAAGTATTTCCACACTTTAACAAATGGTGAGGCCATACTGATGTGCAAGCACACTGACATGGCTGTGGGCAAAGAATTGTAAGTGGATGTGCCATGCAAGGCAAGCAGGTGAGGGATTTTTTTTTTTTTTTAAAGAGGGAAACATTTTCAAAGCAGTGGAAAATGATAGGAAAAAAAGTGTTAGACCAAAAAGTCTGTACACATTCAATTGTATCCAAATTAAGGTTGAAATGTTTTCTCTGCCTGGCACATAGTAGGACCTCAGTAAATATTTGCTAACTGACCAACTGACTGGCTTACAAGATTCTGGTTAACTAAGAAAGTGTGAAAAAAAAATAAGAAAACCAAACCATCATATAAACAGTTCCTCATTCCTACAGTAAAAAAGCACAATAAGACAAAGCAGAGTTATTCCTTGTTAATGGAGAAACAACTAAAATAATAAATTTGGATTTTTTTTTTTACAAAATTCACAACAATGGAGGTAGTTGTTACTATTATCCTACCTCCATCTTAGGCATGTGGACACAGAGGCTTAGAGAGTCTGATGACCCATCTGAGACCATGTAGTAAATCAGGCACCTGGGAATCACACCTTGCTATTCTGGATCCCAATGCTAGTGTTTATGAATTTAATTACTTGATAAGTGCTAGATTTTTCATTTTTATCTGAGAACTTTATCTTTTTAATGTTTATTTTTGAGAGAGAGAGAGAGACATACACAGAGTGTGAGTGGGGGAAGGGCAGAGAGAGAGAGGAAGATACAGAATCCAAACCAGGATCTAGGCTCTGAGCTGTCAGCACAGAGCCGAACAGCTTGAACCCACGGACTACAAGATCATGACATGAGCTGAAGTTGGATTCTTAACCAACTGAGCCACCCAGGTGCTCCTTCATCTGGGACCTTTAAATACGAGTTGCTTGCTGCCATTTTCTAGGTCAAAAAAATCATTAAGCAACTGGAAATATTCAAGCACCAAAGTGCAAATGCTTTTGTATTTTCTTGAGCACAAATAGAACTTTAAATTCCCTTCCAGCACTAAAAATCTATTTCCCTTCTTGGTTAAAGGATGTTTCTGAAATGGTCTACTTTGATAGAGATCTGGGAACTCAAAACTGCGCACTTAAAAACATATTTTTCCTCTAGAAATTTTATGAGTGAAATTACTAGGCTATAAAAGGATAGACTGTAACTTTCAGTTGAATTATTTGTTATGGACAGAGGAGGGAAGGAACCTTGTCAAACAAGGAGATGAGTCCTAAAAGGTTAAGTAATTTGGCTGACAAGTAAGGGCAGGATGAGTTGCCCCAAAAGAAGGGATCCGAGATGACTTATAAACCTTGCCAACAAGTTATCTATTTTGTTGCTTCTGAGGAATTGTTTCTTTCCAAGATTCAGAACCTCATTAATTTATATACCAATGAACAGACAGAACAACATTTCTAAATTAGATGGCCCTACCATAGCAATATTTTTCTAGATATGTCACCTGATGCATAAAAGCAAAAGCAAAAGTAAACTATTGGGATTATTTCAAAATAAAAAGCTTCTACACTGTGAAGGAAACAATCAACAAAACTAAAAGGCAACCTACAGTATAGGAGAAGATATTTGCAAATGATAAAGGGTAAGTATCCAAAATATAAAAGAACATATATAACACAACACCCAAAAACCTTGTAAGATTACAATAAAAAAATAGGCAGAAGACATGAATAGACATTTCTCCAAAGAAGAAATCCAGATGCTCAACCAGACACATGAAAAGATGCTCATCACTGATCACCAGGGAAATGCAATTCAAAACCACAATGAGATATTACCTCATACCTGTCAGAATGGCTAAAATCAACACAAGAAACAACAAATGTTGGCAAAGGGTATGGAGAAAAAGGAATACTTGTGCACTGTTGGTAGGAATGCTAACTGGTATAGCCACTGTGGAAAAACAGTAGGGAAGATCCTCAGAAAGTTAAAAATAGAATTACCATATGATCTAGTAATTGCACTACTGGATATTTACACTCAAAAATACAAAAACACTAATTCAAAGAGATACATGCACTCCTATTTATAGCAGCATTATTTACAATAGCCAAATTATGGAACCAGCCAAGTATTCACTGATAGATGAACGGATAAAGAAGGTGTGGTGTACACACACACACACACACACACACACACACACACATACATACAGTCACAATGGAATATCATTCAGCTATAAAAAAGAATGAAATCTGGCAACAACATGAATAGAGCTGGAGAGTATAATGCTAAGGAAAATATGTCAGTCGGAGAAGACAAATACCATGTGGTTTTAGTCATATGTGGAATTTAAGAAACAAAACAAATGAGCAAAGGAAAAACTATATATATATATATATATACACAAATACATATATATATATACATGCATATATATGTGTATATATATATGTGTATATATATGTGTGTGTATATATATATATATATATATATATATATATGACAAACCAAGAAACAGACTTTAAACTACAGAGAGCAGATGGTTACCAGAAAGGAAGTGGATGGGGGGATGGGTGAAATAGGTGATGGGGATTACGGAGTGCACCTGTTTGATGGGCACTGGGTGATGTGTTGAATTGTTGAATCACTATTTATATATTTGAAACTGATATAACATTGTATATCAAATAATTGGAATTAAAGTTAAAATTTAACAAATAAAAACACAAATATATTAGATGGCCTTTGCCTAAGCCATTCTGATGACCAGAAATAAGAAGATTCCAGTACAACTTAGAAAATTCCTGAGATAGGTCGACTTACTATAAGTATTCACAGAGGGGCCTTTGATAGACTTTGGAAAAATCAGTTAAAGGAGTGATAAGTGAATGAAATGTAGCCTTTATAGCAAGGGGAAGGTTGAAAAATTAAGCCAATTGGTTTAAAGAAGCCTAGGCTGTCAGAATATTCCAACCTAATGGTTAAGACAAAATGAATGTAAGGAGTCTAAATCAACAGTCATAGACTATGGGAAGAATTGGGGACTAATTTCAAGGGATTCAGTTCACACCTCTTATTTTACCAAGATCTCTAATGAGAAGGCCTTGAAAATTTACACTTAGTCTTCCCCAAACTCTATACTTAACACAAACAGGTTAAACGATTCTGGCAAGTGGGAGTGTCCTTTACTCTGGCAAGATGTAGGTCACCAATGTGGCTTAAGACCTGGCCCCAAAGCACAGACATCACAGCAATTCTTTATTCCTACATCCACGCTGATTCAGAGCTAAGGTTGAATTTTCTGCCACTGAGCTGGGTTCCGCACTGAAATGAAGGCATAAATAAGTCCAGACTTAATATAACATTGCTGAATGATGAAAAACTAAGTCTATTGTCCAAACAAACTCTATTTTTCTTTCTTAGACCTGCTCATAGTCTTCTGGGTGGACACGAGTGACAGAAAAACCAACACAAAACAGAAAAACCCAGGCAGATAGTCAGGACTCAGGCTGTGGTGACAGCTGACTGTCCAAGGTGTTCTACCAGGCCCAGGACATCTCCAGCAAGAGGGTAATCCCAGCTGGGAGATGTGCTGGCAGAGAAGTTTGCTCATGATTCTTACCTCAAACCGAGGAAGCGTCCAACCCTGGGGAGCACCTTCGATTCCTTCTGCTTTTGAAGCGCTATGTGTTCTCCTCTTGAGCCTTGAACTCAGCTGCTGAAAAGACAAGATAATTATGTCTGAATCATCTAGTGGTGGATTTTTTTTAATGCCTCTTTCAAAATGTAATATATAATTGCTACACTTCAATTGCCCAATAGCATGAATGAACACTACCGGCTCTACCTAGATGAGCAGACGATGCCACCCATGCAATGATTACCCACTGCCAACACACACACACACACACACACACACACACACACACACACACACACAAAATTATTATGACAACATTACCAGAATGATTAAGAGGAGACTTCCAGTAAACTGAAAAAAGGTGTCAAATTGTTTTGAATTGGAAGAGGAAGGCTTTTCCTCTCTGGGATAATAAGCCGGTTTCTCCTGGTCAGGGTGCCTGCAGTGGATGGCACCCACAATACCTTTTGGACTTTTGGTGGATCCGTCTGAAAGCATGAGGCTTGGTAACCAGGCTGATTTAGTTACCACCTTTATCTTGCAGGGTAGGTAGAAGCACAGATGGCATCTCTAAGTGTCTGTTCCTTTTCGGGTTGTTAGTGCCTTCCGCTCCCAGCATTCCTTTGAGGGAAGTTGGGTGGGTGCAGCCGCCACCATGTGACTTCACAGCTGTAGGTTCTAAACCACATCTGCACTCCCATTCCCCATGTTTTAGTCCTTGCATTTTACATGGCCAGGGGTCTGCTGGCATGAAGTGTCTAACATCTTATTTACAGTTTTCAGGGTAAGGTAGGGCGACCAACTCTCCTGGTTCCTCAGGATGTGGGGTTTTCTGTACTGAACCCAAGGCAGTCCTGAGAAAACCCATGAGATTGGGAACCCTAATAAGAACAGGCACATTTTCAGTTTTCTCATCTGGTGTGCCTCCAGTTATATTACCTTTTTATTTTATTTTAATGTTTTTTTAAAAATTTATTTTTGAGAGAGAAAGAGACAGCATGAGCAGGGGAGGGTCAGAGAGAGAGGGACACACAGAATCCAAAGACAGGCTCCAGGCTCTGAGCTGTCAGCACAGAGCCCAATGCAGGGCTTGAACCCAGGAACCATGAGATTATGACCTGAGCCGAAGTCAGGTGCTCAACTGACTGAGCCACCCAGGTGCCCTTATATTTACCTTTTGAAACTTGTGTTCCTTAGGGACAAAGTGGGAATAAGAACAGCATCTACCTTGATAGGTTCTGGTGGAAAAAAAAAAGTGCTGTTAACCATCAGTCTGTTTGGGCTGCTATAGTGTTTAAACAGAAATTTGCTGCTCCCAGTTCTGGAGGCTGGGAAGTCCAAGGTTAAGGAGCCAGCATGATCACATCCTGGTTCATAACCAGCACCTTCTGCCAATGTCCTCACGCAGTGGAAGGAGGCGGGGATCTCTCTGGAGCCTCTCTTATGAGGCAATCATCCCATTCATCAGGGTTCCACCTCCATGACTTAAGCGATACGAGCCTGAAGACATGTTCCTCAGAGAATCATTTATTGTCAGTCCTCACAGATTCCATGCATTAAATTCACAAGTATTGGGCACCTACTGTGTGCACAGACCCCTTCAGTAAAAAAGACAGACTCCCTGTCCATGTGGAGTTTATCAGATGAAGACATGACGTAAACAAGCAAACAAAATAAATAAAAATGTATACAATGTGACATGTACTATGAAGGAAATAGGGAACATAGTTGGTGCGGTGGTCTTGTAAGTGGTAGAGCGATATCGCCGGGGGAGGCACGCTTACTTTGTGAGATGGTCCGGGAGGGCTCCTCTGAGAAGGTCTGTCTGAGCTGAGATCTAAGCCCAAGAACCAGGCAGGCAAAGCACGGAAGAGAATGGGTGGAGGGAACAGCAAAGGTGGGCTGTGAGCTTGAGAGGTGGGAAGGCAGTAACACCGGTATTAGGCATTTAAATAGCGGTGTCACGTGGGTAGTTGGGGTTCAGGGAAAGGTCGGCTGGAAGTATGAATTTCTAAGTCATCCTCCTAGAGGCGAAATGAAAGCCACAGAGTGGACGGGCGTGTGTGAGAGGCAGTTTCCCACGGTGTGCATGCTTCTGGAGGGATGTGGGGTCATCTCAGGAGCTTGAAAACGTAAACACTTGAAATTGTATTGTGATCGTCTTTGGCATATGAAGAAAAAGAATACAAAGACAGACGTGGGAGAAGAGGAATGGCCTTACACATTATATGGAAAACTATTTTCCTTTCCTCAGAATCTTCCCTGGGTGTCAGTACCTGTTTCTCGTCTTCCTCTCTTCTCCCATGGTCCTAAGTTTCCTCTCAAATCTCCTGCCCAGAGTGGTCACTTGCCTCCACCTTCCTCTCCAGATGCCCCATTCCTTTTCTGGTGCAAAGTTCCCCATCCCGCTCAGCCTCCTGTGCCCCTCCTGTCCCTGAACCAGCTGCACAGCATCAGCTAGACTTACAGGCAATCTGAACATCGTAAAACAGCAGTATTTTTCCTGATGCAAGTATTAATTTTTCCTTTTGTCCTAGAAGACCCGAGAGTCTTGATGGAAACCTGAGTCACCATTGTGTGTCCTGGGGCATCTGGTGCAGGACATGAGGAGAGTTCTCTGAAAGAGTGGCCAGGAGAGAGTCTGTGTGTGTTGGGGGGGGGACTCCGTCCTGCAGTCCTCCGGGGCTCTGGCCTCACAGGGACCTGCCATGCCCACCCCACCCAGCACTTGGGACAATTTACTTCACTTGTTTGGGTCTCCGCGATCCTCTGTAAAGAGTCACCGAGACAATTAAGCTGAATGAGCTAGCACATAGTTTTTTGCACTGTGTTAATAAGATGCGATACTACTATATTTTCTCTATTTCATTTCAAATTAATAATTTAAAAGATATTTTAAACCGCTTTTGCGAAACATACAAAGTTGGGGTGCCTGGCTGGCTCAGTTAGTAGAACGAATATGTGACTTTTGATCTCAGGGTTGTACATTCAAGCCTCACAACAGTGTGGAACCTACTTAAAAAAATGCAAAGTTTAGTTTCCTGGTATTTATTTTTTACATTTACTCTCTATCTGGAAATGAGTACATTGTCCCTTTATATAGCTTCCCCTTTAAAACAAAAGTACATCTAGTTTAAGAAGTGGGTTCGTTTATGGGAAACAGTAAATAACGGTACAACTCAGGTGGGACATGGAATAATTCTAGAAAAAGAGGCTCCAATAATAATTCGAGTTTCGGAAACAAAGACGGTAGAAGACAGCGCAGCTAGTTTGTTTCACTCCGTTTGGAAGGGTCCTGAGAAGTCAGCTTAGCTAGCCTCCTTTCTGCTAAAGGAGTTGCTTTCGGGCAAATGTGCTGAATTCATCATCATGCCAAAGCCAGTAGCACTGTGTCCGGTTTCATTATTTATTTTGATTTTTCAGATTTAACTGAGAGTTTGCTGGGAACTTCTGCTTATCCAGCCTCCCCACGATGGCAATCTAGAAGGCAAGATTAATTATTTCACTTACTAATGGCTGACAGGGTGTTAGTCTCTGCAGATCAAGGGACACTTTTAATTAAAACTCCCAAGAAACATCATAATTAACCAGGTAGAATAATTGTTCGTTAAAAGAAAGATGTCAAGATACAGTGTGAAGGAACTGAGGATCCTCCTTCTTGGTTTCTAGAATGTCTGGGCTATTCCCATATAGAAAAAAGCTATCTGAGTACTAGATTTTATTTGAGTTTGGAAGAGAAATCATATTATTCTTTGCAGGAGAGAAAAGTGAGAGGTATAGGGATTATCTGTATTTGGGGGTCAGTGCGGGGGGATGAGCCCACATTCTGTATTGGTGAAGTCTCGTTAGAAGGACACCCTGAAGAAGGAACAGAGGTCGGGCAAAATAAGAGCTAACATCTATTTTTTTGTTATGCTCTGGGCACCAACCATATGTCACCTCATTAAATCCCCACCAAGACTGTATGAGGTACTAATACTATCTCAATTTTGTAGACGAGGAACCTAAGAGGTTAAGTATATGTCCAAGCTTAGGTGTCAGTTAAAAGGCTGTGGAGCCAGGACTCAGGACCCAGGGGTCCTGCTTCCCGGAGTCTGTTCTCTTGACCACTATGCCAAACTGCTTCTTCAGGAAGATTGCTAAAGGGCAGCCCACTGCCCTGGGGATGTGGAAAGTCAGGAGACAGAAGGATGCTATTGCTAGATAACACACCTGTTTTTCCAAGTTGCTAACTGAATCTGTAAGAGTAACACAGACATGTGTTTGTTTGCAGTTGCTAGCGTATTCCTGACCAGAGGAAGCTGTCTGGAATTGGTGTGGCTCTCGAGAGAGATCAGTGACCCTACAGTTCACTCTGGAAGGGCTGAGGAGACAGCTGGCAGGATCGTCCTACCACCTGGCAGCATCTCCCCCTCTCCTCCCGGCTCTGTCCCACACTACCCTCTCCTGAGGCCTGTGATGACTGATCTAGACATGGCCATCCTGCCAGTCACATTCTGGAATGGTTTATGGCACTAACCACCACCTGGTTTTGAAAAGTCAGCAAATCCACTTACCCAATCACTTTCACTTACGATCAGTTGTGTGAAAGGGGGCTACATTTTATTATTTGCAGTTCAAAGTGAATTTAAATTCATGTTAAATTTGAAATGTACATATATGACTTTTATAAGACATGAGGGATATTTTGGAACCAAGCACACAAGACAGTGTAATACAACTTTGAAATGTCTGAGAACCATCAGTGTGAGTCCACGTCAGACAGACAAGGACTTCTCTACCTCAGTGCTATTGACATTCGGGGCCACATAATTCTTTGATGTGGGGGCTGTTCTGTGCACTGTGGGACATTTAATAGCATCCTTGGCCTCCGTCCTGATGTTAGTAGCACCATTTTCTCCTACTCTACTTGTGACAAAAATGTCTCCAGTCTGTCTAATGTCCTCAGACACACCTTGGTTGAGAATCAAGAAAATAAAGTATATTTTTCTATCTAGCCCTTGCTGTAGAAAGTGGCTCCTCTTGAGGGCCAGATTCTAATATTCCTAATAATATTTTTAATTATCCAATACATATTCGAATACATTCTCTTGGTGACAGATTCAAACAAGACTGAAGTTTATCAAATGGTGAAAATCCTTTGTGCTCCTCTCACCCCTTATCCCTGTCTTCTGTATGCCTCCTTCTAGTTTGCTTTCCAAGAATAGTTTTTGTATTTTTATTTATTTCTTTCAAAAGATTCCAGACATCTTCATTTTGGTCCTTGGAAAGGGTTTTAATCATTATAACAACTTCTGAAGACTCTTTTTCGAGGTTGCATGGTTCGAATTTTATCTCACAACACTCTTTAAGGTCCATTTCGATTTCTTACCAAGCACAGCTACCTCAAAGTGCTTCATCACGTTAAGACAACCCAAAACAACCACAGCAAGATCATATCGTCCAGACCGGTGGTTCCCAAAGTGTGGTTTCACAGTAGCACCACCTGGAAGTCATTAGAAATGGAAATTCTCAAGCCATTCTCCAGACCTACTAAATGATAAACTCTGGCAATTAAAGCTCAAGATTCAGAAAAATGGATTGGATCTGTATGTAAACACTTAAACTAAGGCCAATCTGGCTTTCTAGATAGAGACAGAATGAAGATCTTACTTTCCAAACAGATACATGAAGAACTCAGAGATGAGCATGAATATCTTCACACCATTTAAAATTCTGCTTTACCGGGCCTGACAATGGAGGTGGGGACTGGATGTTGTTGAAGATGGATAAAACCTGCCTTTTCCCCTTAAGAAACTCATAACCTAAGACTGGAGAAAGACTGATATGCAAATAATTGTGCTGTAATATGATGGGTAACATTGAAAAGTATGTTCCAATAGGAAGGAGCAACACACTTTTCCTGGGAAGGAAAAGAAAGCTGTTCCAGGTAGAAGGACCAGCATGTGCAAAAACACAGGAGCACGCAAACTTACTCGTGGGGGAGGGTGTATGGAGAGGGAAACACATTTTGGATTAGTGCAGTGTGAGTAGGGGTCATTGGGAAGATTGAAGAAAGTGGTTTCCAGCTGGACTATAAAGGTTTTTTTTTTAAATCATGTACAGAAATTTGATTTATATTTAGGAAACTAAAGGAAACAACAATAAGAAAAAATTAATTAAAAGTAGGCAAGAGATCTGAAAACACCTCACTGAAGAAGACGTATCAATAGCAAATAAACATACAGAAGATGCTCAGCATTATTAGGAATTGCAAATTAAAGCAACAAGATACAACTATACATCTGTTAGAATGGTTAAAATGAAAACCTGACAATAGAGATTAAAGGAACTCTCATTTACGGCTAATGGAAATGCAGCCACTTTGGAAAAACAGTTTGGCACTTTCCTACAAAATTCAACCTAGTTTTGCCAGAAGACCCAGCAATGGTGTTCCTGGGTGTTTATTCAACTGACTTGAAAATTTAGGTCCACATAAAAGCCTGCACAAAAACAAATATTTATAGCAGTTTTATTCACAATTGCCCCAAACTAGAAGCAACCAGTTTATCAATAGGTGAATGGATAAACTACAGTACGACCATACAGTAGAATGTCATTCAGCATTAAAAAGAAATAAGCTATGAAATGAAAAAAGACATGGGTTAATTTTAAAGGCATATTGTTAAGTAAAAGAAGACAGTCATCAAGTCAGAAAAATTCTATACACATTGTGATTCCAATTACATGATATTCTGGAAAAGGCAAAAGTAAATTGACAGTAAAGAGGTCAGTGATTGTCAGAGGTGGTGGGGGGAGTAGTGGTGGAGTAAGTTGAAGCACAGGGGGCTTTTTAGGTTATGAAACAAGACATTACGCATTTGTCAAAACAGATAGAGCTTTACAAGCCAAAGAGTAAACATTAGTGTATGTAAACTTAAAAAAAATGATGTAGGAGATGGAGGGGTCCATGACAGAATGCAAAATGTGAGAAAAGAATCCAAATGTATTACAAATGTAGGAAACAACCTTGCTGAAGGGGACTGGGGACAAGATGGTGACCAGGGTCACTTTGGGAAGACGTGGAGTCTGTAAGAGGAAGGGCGGCAGGCACTGTGCGCCAGGTGGCAGTGTTGTTTCTGACAAGGGCCTGGGTTAAGAACTGTGAAGCCACTATTCCTGCTGGGAATGAACGATGAAGTAAATGGATGGTGGAGGCAGCTGGACTTGTTGCAGTTGGACTGGGAAGTTACAGATCCGCGAAAAAGTAACCAGAACAATCACGTGGCAATGGATTAGAGTTGGAAACAAGAAAATGAACTCATGCTCAGTTTCATATATAGACATAGACGGCTACGTATGGAAATGGTACGTACATATACATATCTCTCAGCTGTGTCATTGAGAAGGCTTGGACGCAGTAACACCCCAATGGCAATGAGCACACCTAGCACCCAGATATTGGTTTCTAATACCACTCTCCAGTAAGAGGAACTGGAGCACCTTGGGAAAATGGCTGATTCTAAGGCTGGGGCAGGATATAGACAAAATGGTCCTAAAGCATCGTATAGTGCCAGAAAGTAAGAAAGTGGTCAAACCCAAAACACGCGCATACACACACACAACAAGTGAACAAAAATCCACAATGATATCAAATGGATACAGTAGCCAACTGAAAGATGTCCCAATGGCCAAAGTCGGAACAATTTGAGCAAGAAAATAAATGAAGTAGTATTGGATTATAAGCCAAAGAATAAAATAAATATAACTCCACACTGATATAAATAAAGGATTGACTAAATAGGGAACAGAACGAATATCCTGTAGAGAAGAAATTCAAATAATTTACCTATACACTCCACTCCTAAGGAGGTAGGGTATTTCCCACTCTAAGTGTGGGCTGCACATAGTGACTTTCTTCCAAAGGATACAATACAAAAAGGAGAGAAAAGAAGTAACTTTCTCGAGCAGAAGCCATGTGATCAGGGTTAACATCAACAGTGAGAAGTCATATTGACAGTATGCACTGATGCAGTGATGAGAACGGAAGCTTGACTTTCACGGTCTTCCTCCCAGGAGCACATTACCTCTAGTCACGAGAAAATATCAGACAAACCTCAACTGAAGAATGTTCTAAAAAATACCTGACCAGTAAATTCTTAAAAGTGTTAAGGTCATTAAAAAAAAAAAAGGAAAGTCTAAGAAACTGTCACAGCCAAGAGAAGCCCAAGGAGACGTGATGACCAGATGTAATGTGGTGTCCTAGATGGGATACTGGAACAGGAGAAGGATATTAGGAAAAAATGGAGGGAATCTGAATAAAGTATAGACTTTGTCTTAAAAAATTTTTTTAATGTTTATTTTTGAGACAGAAAAAGACAGAGTGTGAGCAGGGGAGGGGCAGAGAGAGAGGGAGACACAGAATCTGAAGCAGGCTCCAGGCTCTGAGCTGTCAGCACAGAGCCTGATGTGGGGCTCAAACTCACAACTGTGAGATCATGACCTGAGCTGAAGTCAGACGCTTAACCGGCTAAGCCACCCAGGTGCCCCGAGACTGGTTAATTCAAATGTATCAATTGGGCACCTGGGTGGCTCAGTCGGTTAAGGTCATGATCTCATGGTTTGTTCATGAGTTCGACCCCCATATCAGGCTCTCTGCTGCCAGCACAGAGCCTGCTTTGGCTCCTGTCTCCCTCTCTCTCTGCCCCTCCCCTACACACTGTGCTCTCTCTCTCAAAAATAAATATTTAAAAACCCACAAATGTATCAACATGGATTCATTAATTGTGATATATGTTCTACACTCATCTAAGATGTTACTAATAGGAAAAATTGAGTATGTGGTGTATAAGTCTTCAGAATCATTCTATAAACCTAAAACCATTCTTAAAATAAAACATTTATTAAAAAAAAAAAGAAGCCCTTTGGGAGCCAATATATTCCCACAGAAGAGTGACATTGTCCTTTTGTAGTATTCTGTGAAATGGTCCGCTAAATACACAAAAAGAAATTTATATTTCTGAAATCTGAAAGTTGCAGTAACTGTTGCTTGCAGACATTAAAGGGACATCTGCAAGAAAGAAAAAAAAATTCTCAAGGAGAGAAATAGTTGAGAGAAGATCATTGTCATGGATCTTTGAGGTTCTGGATGATCATCCTCTGGAGTACCTTAAATCTTGGTGGTGCCTTGGAAATGCTCTGGTTCGCTTCCTGGAGAGAAGAGACACCTGTGACTGGATCACTTCTGCCGGTGGTCACACCCCATTAGGCAAGGGATTGAGACAAAGATCCCAGGCAGATCAGTTTTCCATTGTCTTAGCAAATGATCTCAAATGTAGTGGTTTAAAACAAGACAGAACTAAAGATATTATCTCACTTAATCTTTACAACACAGCTGTCTGAAAACAGTCTTGTTACTACTTCCATTTTTACAGGTAGTAACTTATCTAGGGTTACGCAGTACTGGGAAATGGATTGTGGTAGATGGTCTTTAAAGACGGCCACCATATTAGCCTTGCACTGCTTTCTCCAAGAATGGTATCTCAGAGAGAAATAGACTTATATGTTGTTTAGGTCACTGCTCAGATCTCTGTTAGGGTAGCTGAAGCTATATCCTAACCAACAGAGCCTCCCAATATTGCCATTTTCCAATTTCTATTATTTCTACCTCTGTAACAGCATCCCTGCCCCACCCATCGTCTCCATTCTTACTGTCATTCCACTAATTGCTTTATTCTTTCCAAAGAGCCTCCTAACTGAGCGGGTCCCTATTTTCAAGGCAATTTTGCCTTCTAGGGAATATGTGGCAAAGTTTGAGGACATCTTTTGTTCTTACAAACAGGGGAGAGGTTTCTAGTAGCATTTTGTGGATAGACCAGGGATGCTGCTAAACATCTTACAAGGCATAGGATAGTCTTCTACAACTAAGACATACGAGGCCCCAAATGTCAACAGTGCCAAGGTTGAGGAACTCTGATTTAATATCCCCTGCACTTGACTGGTGATAGAGTCACATTTCACATCTGACCTATGCCCCGTGGTATGCACCTGTCAGACTCATGGCTTCCTACCATCTTTTGAACGGTCTTTCTACATTTGGTGGAAATTCCAATTATTTTAGGTCTTGTTTTCCCAAGGAAGGAGTTTAGACTCTCACTCTCATTCTCCTTGGCAGCCAGGACTCCGGCATGGGACCTGATATCCCTCAATCAGGTGCATCCCTATGAGCCTTTGATTCAGAAGTTAGCAAGGGGAGGTAACAGGCTCTTTTCGAAGCTTGGCATTTTGTTGGTGCAGAAGGCGGCAAAGATGTGCGGCATTTGAAGGTGGCAGCCATTCCATAGTGGTTCCTGTCAGGGTGACAGCAGTTTTCTCCAGGGCCAGGTGGGGCAGCTGCACCAATCCCAGTCATCATAGTTTCCTCATCAGGCCAGTTCTGCAGCGTGGTTCTGGGTTTCATTCCCGGAATTAGCCTGGAACTACTTCTTTAGTCCTCCCACCAGTTCCCTGAGCTATCCAGTACCCTTTTTTACAGGTTCCTTTTCTTCTTAGTCAGCCAGAGCTAGTCTCTATTGCTCAGTACTAAGCAACCTGATCAAGAATCCCCTGCTTAAAACTCCTCAAACAGTCTAGAATGTGTCCTAAATCCTTTGCTTAGTTCAAGGCTCTTCTTTACCTGTCTCCCTCTGGCCCCATTGAGCCACCCTGGTCCCGTTACCCTTCCTCAATCTCACATTCCTTGCCAATCAAGAACCCTGCTGGCACAAACCTTCTCTACGCACCCCGGTCCCCAACACTGTTCTTATCTCTATCATAAACAAAACATTTATTATGCTCTACAAGAACTGACTCATTCAATTGTAAACTCTGCATCATTAAAGTGCCTTTTCGTTCCTTGAGACCCCAGAACCTGGAATAGAATCTGTCAGAAAGTGGGTGCCCATAACAAGGGCTTAGTTAATGGTCAGGATGTGGGCAAGTACTGCCACCTAGTGGAAGAAACTTCACTTGACTCTTTTATTATGATTTGGACGGCCGGCTATCGTAACAAAGATGAACTTTGAACATTCTCTCTCCAAGTTATCATCATCATCATCATCATCATCATCATCATCATCATCATGTCAGACCCTGTATGGTAGCCGCCTCCCAAGGGACTCCTGCTGACACGTGTCTATTAGTATTCATGCCTTGGGAATCCTCCTACACTGAAGGGTTGGTCACAATGACCGAAGTGATGGTATGTGACTTCTGAGGCTGTATCACAAAAGACATTGTAGCTTCTGCTTCGGTCTCTCAGGGATCACGTGTTCTGAGGGAAGCCAGATGCCATGGCCCGGGGACACTCAATTGGCCCTATAGAGAGGTCTGTGCCGCGAAAAACAGGCCTCCCGCCTACAGGCTTGTGAGTGAGCCAGGCGCTCCAGTCTGAGTCAAGACTTCAGATAAACTGCAGCCTTGGCCTTCATCTTGATTGCAGTGTCACGAGAGACCGAGACAGAACCACCCGCCCACACCATGCCCAAGCTCCTGATGTACAGAATCTATGGGACAATAAATGTTCCTTGTTTTAAGCTGTTAAACTTTGGGGTGACTGCTTTGCAGCAGATTGCTACTGTACTCGCGGATATAGGTTGCGAACTACACTTGATCTTAGCCAAAAGGCCGAGAAGCGATATAGGTTGCGGACTAAAAGCTGTTGCAAATTTTGCTGCAACAGGAGGAAACTACCAGAGCCTGGGCTCCACCCAAGGCTTCTCAGAGCAGACGCCTGCCGCTGGAGCTGGGCGCCACGGAGGAAGTGCGGTAAGAACCAGGCACGCCGGGCCTTGCGGAGAGGCGATCACATACTGCGCAGCTAAGGATCTCCACGCACGCCTGGAAGGAGTCAGCACTGCCCGGCCGCATAAGAGCAGCTACAGCCACCACACTCGCACGCCGCGGCAGTCTCGGCGCCTGCGCATTGTGGCCCTCTCGCTCCCAGGCGGCTGCGTTGCGCGCCGAGTCATCGATCGCATGACGCCAAGCGGCCGGGGTCGACTCAGGCCGCCAGCTGCCCGGTCGCCAGGTGGGCTCCAGGGGGCGCCCTTAAGAGAGGGGTGGGGCGCTCAAGTTCCAGAGACCGGCCGGCAGGGGCCCTGGAGGGGCCTTCACTCCGCTGCCCCTCACCACCCCTACGGCTCCGGTGGCTGCCGCTCCGGGCCCGCCGCCGCGCCGTCGTCACCGTCGCCGCCACCGGGTCCGGGCCTCGGGGCCCTACAGCCGCCGCCATGAAGCTGCGGGTCCGGCTGCAGAAGCGGACCTGGCAGCTGGAAATGCCAGACGCTGAGCCGACGCTGGGGCAGCTGCGCGCGCACCTCAGCCAGGCCCTGCTGCCGTCTTGGGGCTTCAGGTAGGCGGGGGCGCGCGGCGGGGAGGCGGGGGCGCGCGCCCGCCCCGGGCTGTCACGTGAG
>NC_043709.1:13950438-13957073 GCF_006229205.1 Suricata suricatta | reverse complement strand
CTGGGGCTGCCCCTCGCAGGCTCCTGGCTCGCGGAGGACATGGCCCGGCGTCCCGGGGGCCCCGTTCCCCTGCAGGGTGAGCCCTCGCTTCCGTTTCTGCAGCAGAAAAAACCAGGGACCGGCCAGGGCGCAGACTTTAAAGTGTGAAGTTGGAAATGAGGGGTTTGGTGTGGGGTAGACCTTTCCAGGCTCTCCGGGATTTAAGTTATCTCCACCTGTCGCGGTATTCCAGGGGGAAAGTCTGGAAAGTTCTAGAAGTTCTAAACCGGCCCTCCGTCGAGGCCACCTGTGAGCGGGCGGCTGCTGGGGCCGCAGTAACTCGGAGGCCGCCTTGAGCGCTCACGTGCGGGCGGGGAGCACTTAGATTTGCCCGCGGCAGAGTTTTACGAGCCTGCCAGTCGTTTGTCGGCGTTTGTCATCTCCTTTTACTTCCGTGGGCCAGATGTTGTGTTTCTTTGCTACAACCAAGTTGAACATTGGCCTTGGGATGACCCAGGAGAGCTTGCAGTTTGCGGACGGTGACGTTTAAGAAATTAAGGATCATATTTTGCTATTTATGAGGTTGCAAATGAGACGGCAGTGCTTCCAAGAGAGAATTTTCTGGGGACAGTCAGCTGGGAGTAAAGGGACAAAAATAAGAAGGGTCTTTCCTTGCTGAGCTAGTAAATTTGGAATTTGTGCTAAGAAAAAATAAACACGATCACTGGGGCTTTTTTGGTGAATTCGTCAAAAGAAAACCTTTCTGTTAATTTAAGTGAATCCTTTTTATAGGACATAACTTTCATTTTGGGGGAATTCAGTAAAATAAACCATATTATGAACTTCTCACTCTTTCATTTTTCAGGGTAAGACACCGTATTAAAAGTAGACTTTTCTCCAAATTAAAAATGAGGTGTTGACATAACAACTTTTGAACATTACCTTAAGCGACTTGCCTGTTGTTATTTATCGGTGTTAAAACCTAAGCGTTTTGTATGCTGGTATCATTATCCCACCAGAAAATTTAAAAATTAACTTTTAAAAAGATTTTTAGTATACATGTATATATTATTACTAGATATATATATATGTGTATATATATATATATATATATATAATTTTTTTTTTAAATTAGGAGAGACTGTCTTGAAAGGACTATTTATCTAAGAGTTCAAGTTAGTTTCTCCTTTGGGTTTGTTTTTACAGTTGAGGCCAGTTAACTGGAAGGAATGTAAGCTTCAGCTTGTGAAAGTGAATTTATTCTTCTGAAAGCATGTTCGTTTTATAATAAACAGTTTAAAAATATGTCCATATGACATTATTTTTATTTATATTATATATAAATTATTTATATTATTTAAAAGATTAAAAAAATTTTTTAATTTATTTTTGAGAGACAGAGCAGGGGAGGGTCAGAGAGAGAGAGGGAGACATAGAATCCGAAGCAGGCTCCAGGCTCTGAGCTAGGTGTCAGCACAGAGCCTGATGCAGGGTTCAAACCCACGAACCATGAGATCGTGACCTGAACCAAAGCTGGACTCCCAACCAACTGAGCCACCCAGCCGCCCCTTTATTTTTAAAACGGCTTCGCTGAGCATGTGGATCTGGGATTGCCATAAAATATCTCTAAAAGGCTTAGTGTTTTTAAGATGGCTTTTCCTGATGAATTTAAATATCCTTTCAGTTTCTGAACACCAGTTAATTCCTCCCCTGGAAAGCTGTTACTTTAGAAATAGCCCGTCCCTTTTTCTAAACAGGGAAGGCCAACATGCTTATTAATCATACAGTTCTTTAGTTTTTCTACAGGTAGATGTTTGAATGAACATTGTATTAGGTACTATTTAAAAAAAAAAACACCTTTTGCTGTGATAGGTGATCCATGAGCACATAGTTCATTTGAGGTGTGTTTCTATTTTTTCTGAAGTCAGGATGGTGTTTCTTTGGGCATCTGGTAGATTTTCAACATTCTTTGAACAGAGAAACACAGGTACTTATTTTCTAATAAACAGAAGTAGATTCTAAAACTTCAGTAATTTCTCTACCCAAGACACTTTAATTGGTAAGAAAAAATGTACTTTGAAAAATGAATTGCGAACATTTTTGAAAATGTAGCATTGTTAGGATAAATAGAACGTGATTTTCAATGAAGTCAGCATAACTGAGTATAAATGTCTTGTAAAAAGTTCTTCAGTGGTTTGTTAATTACCCCTTGCCACTTTTGTGGTGAAATGATGGTAATTCTCTCAAATCAGATAGTCTGTGATGTGGAAGGCATAAGAGTTCATGGCTTCAGGCTAATTTAAGCTCTTGTTTAGCAGTGAGTGTTTTGGAATTGTGCTGTTCTTATTATAGAAGACATAACTGGTTATCAGTAGGAAAGGCGACCCTGTACTTAGCAGGAGGGATATGCTTGTATTCGTCTTTTTGTGATTGTGAATATTCATTTAGGACGTGGGTCTAATGTTTTGGGGCAGATATAAGCTGACTGTAAGGACAGTGACGAGGTAGCCCTGATTTCAGTTTGATTTTCATCTTCCCAACTGCTATTTGTTGGTTGCATTTATTCCACAAGTACAGTTTTGAACTAGACACATGAGATACCTGATCTCATGAAGCTTAAATTCTAGTAGTGGGGGTAGAGGAGAGATGATCAATCAATGCGGAGTTTTCACATCGTGACGTTACAATAAAAATGAAACATGAAATGGGATAGAGTGATGGAGGCTAGGTGGAAGGCCCCTCTGTAGAGGTGGCATTTAAATTGAGACAAGAATAGTGAGAGTCAGCCCTCTGAAGGTCTGAAAGAGTAAATGCGGAGGCTGAGAGGCTGCGATGAGGTTGATCTGTTTTGAGGAACGGATGGAAGGCCAATGTTAATGGGGAACAGTGAGGAGAAGGTGGAGGAGACGGGAGAAATGGGTACGGGTCTAATGTTGGGCTTCGGAGGCCGTGTTAAAGATCCTATTCCAAGTTCAGCTAGAAGCCATTGGAGGAGGATTTTGAGCAGAGGAATGATGTGGCCTATTTTGTATTTTTTAAAAAAATTTTATTTCTAAAACATTTAGTTTTGAAAGAGTGCCAGCAGAGGAGGTGCGGAGAGAAAGGGGAGATCTGAAGCAGGTTCTGTGCTGACAGCAGAGAGTCCGATGTGGGACTTGAACCCACGAACTACTAGGTCGTGATCTGAGCTGTAGTGGGATGCCCAACCAATTGAGCCACCCAAGCACCCCTCATGATTTTAAAAAGAGCATGTTTTCTTGACTCTCAGATGCTGTCATTCTTAAGATGCATGTTGTTTTGTGTAACACTAAAGGAAAAAGATGTCAGTTAAGCTGTGACGTGTTATGAGTTTTAAGAAGCATTCCTGTTTCAGAGACATCCAAGTTACAAAGGATGTAAAGTGTGTATCTTAGAATTGATGAAAACGTGGATTAATGACAGTGACCGTGTCCTATCCCCCAGGCTAGAATTGTAGCCATTAGAAATCTATAACTTAGGCACTTGGTGATAACAACAAATAATCTTGATAGTTTTTGTAAAACTTTGGCTTCCTTTTTATTTTTGTTTCGTTCTCATTCCTTCTTCCAGGACTGTCCCATGTATCTTATATACGTTCCAAGTGTATTGAAGGTAATGGGAGCTGTGGGTACCGGTAGGGAGCTCTTACTACCTTTATCCCATCTTTCTTGGCAGTTCTGAGACCCGGTTTGCAATCACCTTGAACAACAAGGATGCCCTCACTGGAGATGAAGAGACCTTGGCTTCATATGGGATTGTTTCTGGGGACTTGATATGTTTGATTCTTGAAGATGCCATTCCAGCACCTAATTTACCTTCATCCACAGATTCAGAGCATTCCTCACTCCAGAATAATGACCAACCCTCTTTGGCCGCCAGCTCCAATCCGTCCAGCATACAGGATGAGCAACCAAGTGATTCATTACAAGGACGGGCAGCCCAGACCGATGTCAGGAGTGATGAAAATATGGTAGGTATTAATATCAGGATGAGAAACGGGGTAATTGATAAAGGATGCTGAACACCTCGATTGAATTCCATATGAGGGTGATTATTGTTAGTAGCTTGCAGATTGTGTTCTTGTAGAAATTCTTTAACTGCTAAATGGTTGGACCACCCAGAGAGCCCAGTGTTTACCTATTTATTTCGTTCATCCACTCGCTCCTTCAGGTTGTTTGTCCCTTGGCTCCTGTTGCCTCTGAGCTCGCGGTTCCCAGCGTGGCTTCTCTGGTCTGCTCCACTCATTAAGGATCTAAAGAGTTCTGTTATTTCCAAATTGTCTGCAGGACATTTATATCTGGATTTTAAATGTTGTTACCTCAGACTCTGTGCCAACATAAATTTTGGAAATAGGCATTCATATTCCCTTGCCAAACTAGCTGCCCTTTCTCTCAGTGGCACCCCTGTTTTCCTGAGCTTAAAACCCTGGAATGATATTTGTCTGCTTCTCTCCAGCCCCTTAACAAGGCCTGTCAGTGTGTGCTTTCCATTCCAGGCTCAGGGTCTGTCCTTCAATCTATTTCCTGCGTTCGTCTTTTCCCGACATGTTTTTTTATCGTGCACTTGCTCCGTAGTAGCTCTGTGTCATTGATACACCAGTGCTTACAGTTTTTAAGCTGAAAAAGACCAAATATTTCTAACCCTGTCATGTTCCAGAGGAGGAAAACGCTGTCTCTCTTCCTGTATCTAGTCTTTAAGCTTTTCAGGACTAGTTTCTATTCTTCCCTCCAGTAAACTGTCACCCTCAGTCAGACCAGAGTCCTTATCATTTTCCCTGTGCCAACCAGCACATTCACATACAATCAGGTTAATTGCTTCTTGTGTATATACTTACCACTTCAGCTTAGTTGCTTTTTTGTTTTTTTTTCCCCAGGCCTTAAACATTTATGAATATAATTATTCATTGTGCCTGTAATGGCAATACATACAGATAGAAATGCCTTTTAATTGGTTGGTAATATGTTGAGATTCTTAGTAATAGTATACAGAGAGATTAAGCAATTTTAACAAGCCTTTGTAAAGCTCAAAGTATTTTTATGATTTTTCTTTTTAGGAAGTAATATGGGTCTCTGTGCTTCTGTCTCATGGACGTAATTTAGGGAATAAGTAAGAATATTTAGCTGCATAGTTAAATTGTATTTCTGAATCATCTTTGCTGATAAACACATTCAGAGATTCTGGTGGAAGGGTCCATTCCTTTTACTTCTGTATAAAATTGTCCAGTAAAATGGAACTTTTCATGGTATGTGATACTTACTAGTTTCCTTTTGAAAATTTTTGAAAAGTTAATATTGCTTCAAGTTAGTAATTTCAGTTCTAAGTGCATGTTGTTTTGTGTGCTCAGACCCGTGTAGGGTGACTGCAAAATCTTAGTCCGCCTCTACAAATGAGCTTGAAGTCTTCTAGTATGCTTCGAGTCCTTGAAACAGTATGATCTGCTAATTAAATGCAGAATGAAGTACTAGAAAAGAGAAAGAGAGAGGCACCAGGGTGGCTCAGTCGGTTAAGCCTGGGTTTCAGCTCAGGTCATGATCTCGTGGTTCATGGGTTCAAACCTTACTTGGGTTTGGTGCTGACAGCCTGGGAGCCTGCTTCAGATTCTGAGTTTCTGCCTCTCTCTGCCCCTTCCCTGCTTGCTTGCTCGCTCGCTCGCGCTCTCTCAAAAATAAATAAAATTTACAAAATTTTTTTAAAAAGGAAAATAAATGGGTAAAACTGGGAACAATAGGAAAATTTTGCTTGTAATTAAGTGTAAATTAATTTTTAAATTTTCATATATTTGGGAATTCTAGTACCTGTTGAATCTTTAATAGAAAATGGGAATAATGTGGTGTCAGACTCTTAATATTAGCCCTAAAGTGCATTTTAATCACCTGTTCCCATCATGTGTACAGGACATGACAAATGATCTGTTTAAAGAGGCTGAGCATCCCCCCTCCCATTCCCACATGCATGAAGGACATGATAAATATTCATATCCTATCAGGGTGGCCCAGGATGTCAGTGGCTGTCATGGAGGGGGAGTCAGGTTTGATAAGCTCACCGGGGAGTTCTGATACCTCCCTCCCTGGCTTTATCAGTTTAGAGTAACTCTTTTTTTTTTTTTTTTTTTTTTAATATTTTCTCCACATAAGATTCTCTCCCACACAAGTGTCAGTAGTAGTAAATGGCCCAAAGTTAAGTAGAGTAGATAAGTAAGAAGCAAGGCACTTATAGACTTCGTAATTTAGTTGATAAGTGGTTTTAATAAGTAGTTTCTGTTTGCTTAGAAGTATGATGAAGCCTCCTTTTTAGGGAGTGTGAATTGTCGTTGGCCTCTGGGTTTTAACGCACGGACCTGGATCTTTTTCATAAGCCAGTAAGGGCTAAGTCCTTAGGGATTCCGGAGGAACTGCGTCTTGCTTTCTTATATTTTTCCACCCTTTCATTCATCCTACGTAATTTTAATTTCCTCTGCTCTTTCTTGAATGGAAATACAATCTTAAAAAGAAGAAACACGTGTTTTGCATTAAGAGTTGAGCACATGCGTAGGAGACAAACTTTCTGAACAAAATGAACGTAAGGAGCATAGTCTTATTTTTTTTTTTTTTGGTGTTTTATTTTTTTATTTTTTTTTACTTTTTTTTCTTTTTTTTTTT
>NC_043709.1:13932022-13950338 GCF_006229205.1 Suricata suricatta | reverse complement strand
CATCAGGGACACGATGAAGCGATGAAGGACCTCGTATGCTAAGGGGTTTAGGAGTTTGGACTTCGTTTTCTAGGTCTGTGTCTCACAGTGTGTTCTCTGTGAAACCCTTCTTTTCTCAGATTATAAGTAAAGTGTTCTGAGGATGCCGAGTAGTGAGGAAGGGGCTAGTGTTTCTTGGCTAAATATTATGCACACAGTATTACAGTTGGACCTCTCAGAGCTCTGTGATGCCACGGTGTATTTTGTGAAGGTGGAGGGTGAGGTTCGGTGGCTATAGCATGTAGTGTTTTCCAAACTTAATTGATTGTAGACTTGTTTTTTCCTGAGGATATCTAGGGTCACATTCCAAGGCACAATTCAGGGAAATGCTGTTATCTGCACTGGGGAGATACTGGCAAGTTTTAAGCTTGGTTATGGGACATAATTGGATTTTTAAAAAAGATTATATATGTATTTATTTTGAGAGATAGCCCATGTAAGTGGGGGTGGGGTGGGGCAGAGATTGGGAGGGCGAAAATCCCAAGCAGGTTCTGTGCCGACAGCACAGAGCCCAACAAGTGGCTTAATCCCACAGACTGCGAGATCATATATAACGTGAGCCGAAACTGAGAGTCAGATGGTAAACCGACTGAGGCACCCAGGCCCTCCCATGATTGGATTCCTGGTTGTCAGGAGCTCTGGCAGCGGTGGTGTCTCGGAAGACAAAATGGAGTCCGGGTACTTAGGGTGGCTGTTGCTGGGTGTCAGGTCATTGGGTCTGAAGTACCTTTGGAGTTGTAGGGGCAGATTCTAGAGGTGTTTTGGACATAGATTCAGTGGAACTTTGATCACAATGAAAGTGGAGTTAGTGAGGTAGAGGGAGGAGGCTAGGTTGATTTCTAGGTTTTTGGCATTCTGGCCAGGATTAATGGAGAGAGAGAAGGAATTCAGGTTGGGGAGTACATTGCTGGCCCATTTATCTAGGAGGGTGCACTTAAAACGTGTCCCAGTTCTGAAGCTAATAATGTGCTTTGGTTCTGGGCACTCATCTGAGTTCACTCGAGGATACAAAATAAACTGTGTAAAAATAAAAGTCTATTTAATGAATTCATTGCTTTTGTTGTCTTTTACAGTTGGGGGCTAGCCAGGCTTTTGAAATTGAGTCCGTTCAAGATGTCGTGGATGTGGAACAGGGCGCAGGAGTCTGTCCCCCAGAACCGATGCTCTGCAGTGAATCGGTGGAGGGGCGAGTGCCACACTCATTGGAGGTCCTGTATCAGTCAGCTGACTGTTCCTGTCCCAGCGATGCCTTGGTCGTGGCAGTGCATCTGCTCATGCTGGAGTCCGGTTACACACCTCAGGTGAGCCTGCAAACAACACATTGTGTTAGGGTTTCAGCCTCCCATCGGGAAGGGGGGCGTACTAGTAAACATCACTAGGGTGCTGTGGAGCTATAGGTCTCTGTTGGAAATGCAGTTGAGTGTTAAATGTGAAGTGCTGAATACAGTGATGGGTGTACAGTAGGCGGTCAGTAAACGTTCCTTCTTTTTTTCCTTCTTCATTTCTCTTGTCAGGCTTGTCAATTTGTGTTATAGAAGCAATGGCAACTATGGTAAAAAGATGATGACAGTATGTAGTGAATTGTGGTCAAGAGTGTGGGATGGGCGTGTCTAGAAGGATGGCTCTAGATTATTTTTTATGTTTATGGCTTTGAATCACCAGCAATGTAGTAAGATTCAGTTAGGAAGAGGGACATTATTATTATTCCTGCCATTCATTCATTCTCCATTTGATAAGTATCCACCACTGACAGGTGCAGTGCTCTGTCCCTGCTCTCCGGGTGCTTCTAGTCCAGGAGTGGGGGAGAGAGACCGTCTCCAAACCATCACTATGTTGGTTACATTCCGGGAGACGCATACGTGTGTGGGATGCCACAGAGTCCCAGAGGACAGCAGTTAGCGTGTCTCAACCCTTGGTCTAAGGATACCTGGGGATCTTCCGAAAATGCAGATTTTGACTTAGTCTAGGGTGAAGCCTGACATTCTGGATTTCTCCCACACAGTAGTAATGCTGCCGGTCTGTGGGCCACGTCGTAAGTAACAAAGATGTACGACAATTCATGGTGGCTGAACACACGCAGCATGCCGTGGTCTGAGCCGGGAATTGGGATATAAAGACATTGGCACACGTCCTTGTCCCCACGGAGTTCCTAAGTGGGGGAGAGAAGTAGATAAAAAGAAAACTCTAATGTATTACCATAGAAGTGTGGAACACTAGAAATAACAGAATGTGAGGGGATAAAAGAGTGGGAATCACAAAGCAGAGTGGTGGTGGTGTATTACAAAGCCTTCACAAGGTGCCATCTGAGATGTGGTCTTAAATAACGATACTGCTTTGGTAGGCAGGGAAGTAAGTCTTTGAAGAGAGAAATGGGTCCCTGTCTCTGATGTTACTTTATCCATTTGAACATTTTGATGGAGGAGAATACGTTTTGACATTTTTCTGTCAACATTTTATTACCAGCTATGGTAATGATGTGACAAATTTTAGTAAGGGGACTGTACAGAATGCTATTTCCAGACAAGGTAGGGGCCTGTTGGATTTTTAATCCTTTTTGAGATGAGCACTTCTCTTCATTGTTTGTTTCTCTTTCCTTTCAATCCCCAGGGGGCTGAGGCCAAGGCCATGTCCATGCCAGCGAGCTGGAGGTCGGGCGGCGTGTACAGGCTCCAGTACACACACCCTCTGTGCGAGGGTGGCTCTGCTGCTCTGACCTGCGTGCCTTTGGGAAGCCTGGTCGTCATAAACGGTAACTGGTCGGCGTGGTCCCGGTGCTTAGCTTACTGACACTGACGTGTGTCCAGACTATAGCTGCTTCAGAGGTTGGCTAGCGTGATACAGTAGTGTCCCTCTCAACTTTGTCTCGTCCCTCGGCCGCTGATACCCCGAGTCCGAGGGGCCATAGGATACGTGGGTTTAGCCTGGCAGCCTTCTCTCCCGGGCAGCCGTCCCCTTCAGCTGTCTTAACCTTGTGATGTGACTGCTGCAGGGGGTGTTGTGATCTTTGGAGTGACATGATCTGTTACATTCAGGCACTTTGTGCCTGTGCGTGACTTCCTGATGTTTGCTTTTTTAATGGGGGTCTCGAGCTGAGAGATGGTAGAGGTGAGAATGTGCTGGGGTCATCTTTTCCCACTTGGCGTCTCTGGCCAGTAACGCACAGAAACACCGCGAAGCACCGGTTTAGTGTGTGTGCTGGACCCCCCAGCCGGCACCCTCGGGAGAGTCCCTCTGACTGGTTTCTCGATCTAGTTCTCTGTCATATTGGCAGTTTCACAGGGATAGCAGGGCCTGTCCTTACTGTGTTTCATTTTAGCTCAGGTGCCACCCCGGGATCCGCACGTCTGCCAGTGGTCTGCGGTGTAGCCTCGTGATCACGCATTCTAGAGAGCCCGTTGAGGAACCAGAATCCTTGATTTCTGTTCTGTTTCGATTTTTGATTTATCCTTGAGCTCGCTAAGGTAGCATGGGAGGTCAGAGTGGCTGCACTTTTGTTTTTTCAGAGCAGCCCACCTTTTGTGCAGCAAAGGCAGTGCTTTGATGGGCGGTCGCCCGTGGTGTCCCCACGCGCTGGGGGACTGGTTCTGCCTCGAGGACGAGGGGGAGGCCACACCTTGAGTGGCACCGTGCTCAAGGGCGCCCTACCGAGGTCTCTTCTGAGAGCTTGCTTGGAAAATGTTGGTTCTGCAGAAATTTACTTTGAAAACCACTGATGTACGTGGTCATGATCTTTGAAGTGAAAGATAGTTCCCTGTCCCCTCTGATGTGATTTTTGGTATTTCCTTTTAGTCACTAGATTGTTTGAGACGTTCCTTAAAAGTCCCAGATTTCAGCTTTGCCCATGTGGGTGGTACCATGCTGGGCAGGACGTGTCCGATGGCAGGCGACCGGCCGAGTGTGGCAGCGACTGCTCACCGACCGCAGGCGAGCCTTCCGGCTGGGCGCTCGTGCAGGGCCAGCAGTTTGTGCTCACGGCCATCCTGCTCCGTCACAGCCTCGCTCTCGAGGTTGAAGCTACTGAGGAGTCCACGCGAGGTGGTCATTTTTGCCTCAGTTTCTTGCAAAAGCACTTTAACAACGTGTATGATAATCTCTATTTACTAGTTTCAGGATCCGTAACGTGAAGAGAATGACTGTTAAATGTCTTGAAGGTATCGGAGTTTCTGATGTTTGGTTCCTTTATTGTCCCCGGCACTGTCAGCTGCTTGCAGACTTGCGTGGCGGCCAGCCAGTCCAGGCTCAGTCCTTTGAAAAGGAGCAGTGTGTCTCTGTGTCTTTCCTTCGCCCAAGACGTCCTGCTCAGTGCACATGTGCACGAGCACATCACTGGCTCTTTCACGGCCGGAGATGAAGCCCGCCTTTGTGTATCCAAGTAAAGCCGAACCCTCTGGTGATGTCAAGAATATTGGCCTTTTAGGTCTAGAGAGAGATGATGTTGTGAAAACTGGCAGGATTCTTTTAATAAACAAGGCAAGACTCATTGCCAAGGATTAAATTTTTTACAAAATGGAGATTTTAGTGACCTTGTTAGAAATAACGATTGTATTACATTTAAATGTCTCCTGTTAACCTTGCTGCATAGCTTTCAATTGCTAAGAAGCTGTTGTTGGTAATACCTAGTGGATTCTATATAAAAGTGCATGCTTTAGTTTTTAGAGGTGTTTTAGTGATTTTACCTGATGTGATGGCAGGTTTACACTTCGGACTTTGCTGTGAGGGAAGGAAATGAGCGTGGAGCAGTTGTGTATACAGAGTCCTTCGTATGTTGGGGCAGAGAAGCGCAAGCCCATGCCGGATAATGAAGGCGATGGAGGAACTCACAAAAATGACTTGTCTCTCTCTTGCTTATTTACAGCTACACTAAAGATTAACAGTGAGCTCAGAAGTGCCAACCGATTGCAGCTGCTGCCTGAATCCTTTGTTTGCAAAACAGAACCAGGTAACATAAGTGTGGTGAAACTTTGGGACGAAGCATTGAGAGGTTCGCTTTAACAAAACTAAACAGTAATGTTGGAGAGACTAAAAGTTTCTGAGTGAGATGAAAGCAAATCTTAGACAGTGTTGCCGAGGATCGTTTCTTTCCCGCTGTGCTCAGGGTCTTGGAACGCTGGATGACATCCGTGCTGCTGTTCTGGGCGACCCTAGTTTGTAACTCATCACTCGCTATGTGGATGCTTCCTAATTTCTGAGTTAGTCTTCGGATTTTTCTAGTATTGTGTTTAATCACAGTGGAGAGGGTCTGCATTTGTGGAAACCACACACTGCTGCTTCATTGTTGAAGATTACTGGAGGAAAAACTACTCAGAATGTTAGTTTAAACCGACATAGATTTGGTTGCTGTTTGATCGGATTGGAACTAGGCATGATTTTGCTTGTATTCTGTAAGATTCCTAATAGATGCAAAGACAAGCTTTCCTTTTAATATTTTTGTTAACTCCATGAGAAGCAGGTAGGTGGTTGAAGGAGAGGAGGTGGGTGGAGAGAGAACTCACATGTCTAAGCACTTGTTTTCTGCTGGACACGTGCCTTGACAGATGCTATTCTGTTGCAGGTTCCAGGAAGTTAGGAGGGTTTTAAAACCTAGAGGTGGTGTCCTGGGGTGGGGGCAGGGGCAGTGGGGTCTTACGGGGAGGTTACTGAGAGCTGGGTCTTTGCTTTGAAGGCCTAGAGACTTACTCTTGTTAGTTTCCCGGGCAGATCAGGCCCTGAGTTCTGTGAACTCCCATGAGCCAAAACTGATGGGAAATGGGGCCATCAGGATACATATTTGTAATGATCTCTGGACATTTAACATCACACTAGACCAGTGTTTCTTAACCTGTGTTTTCTTATCAATCCTTTGAGGAGCCTTTGCAGAAAATCTGTTCCCCTTCCATTGTCTCCCATGAAATTTTAATACTATAGATATAGTGCATTTTCGTTTGTGTCCTGTGGCCCTCTGGAGGCTCACAAACCAATAGTGTAGCTAGGGTTTGTTTGGTTTTTGCCTTCCGAGAACCGTTTTTTGTCCCATTGTGGGTGGCCCTGCCCCTGTTGAGGAGCATGAACGAGACTTACAAATGTGTAAATATGTCTTACCACTGGGACCAGGAAAACTTGAAATTCTTGGCCACAACACTATTTCTCTCCACATGAGGGAGGACTTTGCTATGGGGAGTAGAAATACACTACATTCCACAGTAGTGGAGGTTGTTCTGCCCATTTTACAGATTAGGAGGCAAGTCTAGAGGAGGTTAAAGTACTTCAAAGTCACAGAGCTAATAAATGGTGGAATTTAGGATTGGATTAGATTTGACTCCTCAGACTGTTTTTAAAAAATAACTTTTGGGGCGCCTGGGTGGCTCAGTCGGTTAAGCCTCCAGCTTCGGCTCAGGTCAGATCTCACTTTCGTGGGTTCAAGCCCCGCATCAGGCTCTGTGCTGACAGCTAGCTCAGAGCCTGGAGCCTGCTTCCGGTTCTGTGTCTCCTTCTCTCTCTGCCCCTCCCCCTCTCATGCTCTGTCTCTCTCTGTATCAAAAATAAATAAAACATTAAAAAAAAACTTTTATAGGACTGTAGTTCAGATTTGTATTCTTCATCTGATTTCTGTTAAAGAGAAAGGAAGTGAAAGAGGAAGAAAGTTAATACTGTTCTGTTACAATAAGTTTATGGGCTGTATTAAATATTTTTTAATATAGTATTTTCATGCTGGGTAGGGTTCTACTGCTCATTTGACAAGTCATTTTAGTTACATCTTACTGTGGCTTTTATAGTAGAGTACCTAATGTATACTTATTTATATGCTTATTTGTTTATATTTTTATTTGTCTTTTTATTTGTCAGTTCCTGTTTACTTTTATAATAGATAACTAAAGGAAGAAAAAAGTTGTTTAAAGAAATCTGTTCTCACACTTGAAAAAAGGCAGTATCCAAATTGATGTTTTAAATATCTTGATGTTTGATTTCAAGTCAAGATTGCAGTTCATGCGATGAAGATGTGGAGTTTAGCTGCATCTCTTTGCTCGTTCGCGGTCAGGCAGCTGGTAATGAGTGTGTATTTCTCAGAGATCGCGGAGTACCTAGTTACGGAGTGGGGCACTGGGCGCTGCCTGGAGCTTTACGTTCTAACCGATCTTCGGTGCAGTGGTGGGATGTTTCTCCTTTAGATAGTGGAGCAAACAGGTGTGGGTCCGAGGGTGCAAGGTCATCTACCTGGTCACAGTACAGCAGAACCGCAGTGGGAACGTGAGGTGGCATCTGGCACCGTTCTGTATTGTGCAGATGAATCATGGGGGGGGTGTCTTCTAAAAATGCAGGTTCTTTTTCTTTTTTTCTTTTATAGTTATTGTCAAGTTGGTTTCCATACAGCACACAGTGCTCATCCCCACAAGTGTCCTCCTCCATGCCCATCACCCTCCCTCCTTTCTCCCCCTCCCCCATCAGCCCTCAATTTGTTCTCAGTATTCAAGAGTCTCTCATGGTTTGCCTCCCTTCTCCTCCCCCAACTATTTTTCCCCCTTCCCCTCCCTCATGGTCCTCTGTTAAGTTTCTTCTGTTACACTTATGAGTGAAAACATATGGTATTTGTCCTTCTCTGCCTGACCTATTCACTTAGCATGACTCCCTCGAGTTCCACCCACATTGCCACAAATGGCTAGATTTCATTCTTTCTCATTGCATGTAGTATTCCACTGTATATATAAACCACATCTTCTTGATCCATTCATCTGTTGACGGACATTTAGACTCTTTCCATGATTTGGCTATTGTTGAAAGTGCTGCTGTGAACATTGGGGTGCATGTGCCCGGAAGCATCAGCACTCCTGTACCCCTTGGGTAAATTCCCAGCAGTGCTATTGCTGGGTCATAGGGGAGTTCTACTGTTAATGAAAATGCAGGTTCTGATTAAGTTGGTCTGTGGTAGGGCCCGAGATTCAGTATTTGTAACCAGTTCCCAAATGATGTCAGTTCTGGTGATCTGTGACCCACACTCTGAGCAGCAGCTTAGTGGCTAAAATGAGCACTTTGGAGCCAGACTTAGGTTTGTACCCGGCCCTGCCACTCACTGGGAAGCTTTGGATGGGCTTTCATTATCTTGTCCCATTTATAAAATAGGGGTCAGAGTATTTCTCTCGTAGGGAGAACCACTGATGTGAAAAAAAGCTTGAAGGGTGTTTGACACAGTTGCTGACACCTGGTCATCATGTGACAAATACTGTTCCACCTGTGGAGTGTGGCCCCCGTGCACCCCAGTGCCTGGACGCTTTGCGCAGGTTCTCAGTAAACCTCGCTGTGTGTACGGCTCTCACACCACAGTTTTTCCTGCTGTAACTCTAGCCTGTGGATTATATGGGTTGGGTACATGCAGCTCTGTTAGTTTGAAATACGGGATTTTTAGCTTTACATCTAGGATACAGTTGTCAGAACCACACACCACATACTGCTTCTAGAGACATGGGTTCACGTCTGTCTATGTAGGAAGTATTTATGAAAATTCACCACTTTGGTTTGGCAAAAGTAGAGGTTGCCATTTCAAGTTTTGCCACTTGATTTTGTTTTGGTTTTTCATTAAAAAAATACTCTAGGGGAAGACGTAGCCAGGATCTACAAAGATATTCAGAAGCTCTCTCGTCTCTTCAAAGACCAGCTGGTGTATCCTCTTCTGGCTTTTACCCGACAAGGTGAGAGACGATAAGTTATCACAGGTCAGGTGGCTGGAAACAATAGTGAAGGTTTATGTCTTATGCTTGTGACGCTGACATATGACTGTTGCCGTTCTCCTGGCGAAGTCCTGCTCTTTTAAAACTGAGCTTTATTGTTAATTCCTCAAGTGTTATTTATGTCCCGTTTGTATTTCCACAGCATTTTGGGCATGTCCTTGTTGTAGCCCTTCTTCCAGTGCATCGTAAACGTTGATGTGCGTTCTTTCCACCCCCTGAGGTTTTAAATACCTTGGAAGCAGGGACTATGTCTTAGCCCCTTACGTATTCTCATGGCCTAACACACGGTCTGGTCTGTAATAGGTGTTCAATAAATATGTAAGTAATGTATAGTCCGTAAATTGGGTCTAAGGTTTTCTTATTAATATTATTTATTGGGGCTCTGTGCTAGTGACTTTGGATATTTACATGGATTCTTATTCAGTGCTAACAACTTTGAAGGGGACTTCATTCTCATTTTACAGATGATGAAACTAATTCAGTGAGCTGTATAATTGATTCAGAATTCTTATGTTAGCTCTTATTTGTGGTATAATAAGGAAATATGTTAAAATCTCAGTGACTTAAAGAAAACACACCCATACACATGCTGCGTGTGTGGGTGAGTTTTGTCCGGAGGCGTAGTAGCTGTTCAGGACGTGCCGTCCGTGGCGCAGAGGGATAAGAAGCCGGAGGCCCGGCCACATGCTGGTTCTTACAACTTTTGCTCGGAAATGAGATGCCACTTCCACTCACATTTTATTGGACACAACAGAATGGCCAAGCCTGATGGCAGTGTGGTGGGGAAGGGTAATTATAAGCTAGAAAATGAGAATCCTGATCCACCACAATCCCTTACCTGGAAAAGAACTTCAGATTTATGCATACAGATATGTGGCTTTTATTTGCCATCTGTATGTACAAATCTTGTATTTTAGGTCTCCAGTTGCATTTGCTTCGGGTGCTGGTGATGGGAGAGAAAAATGTGAATTTTAAAATGCTTTATTGGATTTTGATTGTCTTAGCTAGTGGAGAATAGTTATCACAGATATTTAAAGGAGCTAATAATCTTATTTGATTATGTATGATTATTTTTCCTTCTTGGCTTGCTTCTGATACTTATCTACCTCCCTTTTTTTTCAGCCTGCTAGACCTTAGAGAATAGTAATTGCTAACACTCGAGTGCTTGTTAGGTGCCAGACATTGTTCTGTATGTATTCACATGTATGTATGTATTCACATGCTCAGTTTTCAACTCCATGAGCTAGGTGGCACTGCTAACCCATTTTACAGATAAAGAAATTGAAGGATAGTTTAAGTAATCCAAGTGTCCACCGGCAAAGTGCTAGTAAGTAGCATCATTGGGAACCAGTTATAAAAATCAACAAAGCATCTGTTTTCTATAATTGAATACAGAAGTTTTTGTAGCATTCATTGAATACTGCTCGAAACAAAGGAGGCCATTGGCTAATACTTAGAAGTTGTCATAGTGATTCATTGGTTTGTCTGCAAAAGTATTTGTCTTTCCACTGAAAGAGGGAACAAGGGACTTAGTGGTAGCAGTGTAGCCAACCTGACAGTTTTGTGGTAGGTGATGCCCACTTGGGTAACGAGACTACCATCTAGTCTGTCACCTAGGAACAAGTTGGTAACTTCCATTAAATATGTGGGGAGAGCTAGATGTTCTTTGCTCAGTGATACCTGTTCTTTTTTTCTTTGTAGCACTGAACCTCCCGGATGCATTCGGGCTGGTGGTCCTGCCGCTGGAGCTGAAACTGCGGATCTTCCGGCTCTTGGACGTTCGTTCCGTTCTGTCTTTGTCTGCAGTTTGTCGTGACCTCTTTATTGCTTCAAATGACCAACTGCTGTGGAGGTGTTTGTACCTGCGCGATTTTCGAGGTGATTGCCATGATGACATGTTAACGGGAAAAGGACTCTTTCTTACCGAGGTCTTAATTACTCAGCTTGCCGGAAGTTTTTAGTTGTAGGCTCTCTGTTTGTTAAGAGTTTCAAGTAATCGTAACATGCAGCCTTTTTGGAAGGAGATGGTGAGCCTCCTTTACTTCTGCCGTATCCTGAGACCTCTTCTCCTTCATTTCTGTCTTCTGCGTAACACCAGTGTTCCCGTGGACTAAGTAGCAAAATCTTGGTAGATCCCCTTCATTTATTTTTTATTAAGACTATTAAGTAGAGTCGTTTAGATTGTTAAAAACTTCCGGTTTTCTTTAAAACTTCAAAAAGAAGAAGCGAATGACCTGGTTTTCATCTCCTCCTTGATTCCTTTATGCGCTTGCATTCAGAGTTCAGATGTTACTTTGTTCCAGTCATCTCAAATTAAAAAAAAATTATAGTTGAAATGAAAAGATAAAATGACCAAAGTATATAGAAGAACAAGCCCCAAAAGAGGCTATGATTAAAATGGGCATAAAAGCCCTTTTACTTGCATTTTCAAATTCAGATTTAAAATACAGTCAGTCTTTATCTCATTTCCAGATTGTGGTCCATAGACCCGTCTGTAATCTGCTTAGATTTTATAGCGAATCTCCCTGTGGATGTGACGTTACAGGCCTGGAGCTCCTATAAAATCCCCCTTCCATGCCCATGTGATGGCTTCCAGAGAAGCATCTCTTTTATCTAAACTCCTCCTTAGACTTAAAGTTGAAGAGGTCCCTCTTTCCTCATTTCACCCATTTCAAGTAAATAAGTATATTAAAAAGTACTTAGTCCTTGTGGTCGTGCTTGTGAGAGTTGGGAGAAAATAACCCAAATAAGAGAACTTCAAGTCAGCTTTACCTCCAGTAACGGTGGGCCATGGTGCACACAGAGATGGTCACCTGGTGTTGCGGAGACTCAGGCTAGGAGAGGTCACGGTCCGCTGAGACCGGGCAGGAGGCGCAGGACAGCGTGGGGCAGTCGAAGCAGAGAGAGCGGCCACACAGTCCTCCGTGTTCCCGAGGGCGTTACCAGCTGGTGGCACCGCTGCCTTCAGCGAGCAGGAGGGGTTTGCATCGGTGCGAGGGGGTGACGAGTGTCACAGTGTGTGGTGAGCAAGGGACCTGCTCCTGCTTGTGCTTCACGGGTGAGCGCCAGCTTCCTCCGGTCAGAAGCAAGATTGCTGTTTCGTGCTGGATGAATGAAGCGTTTTAAATTCTTACCTTTTGTTTTTTCTTTGTAGATGGTCCTGTTAGAGGTCGAGACACAGATTGGAAAGAAGTAGGTATTTTTAAATGTTGAGGCTAATGTTAATAAAAGAGCAGAAGCAACTAGTGAATTAATGCATCAAGGCCATATCACTTTTGTTATGATGTAATGATATTACTAAATTTATTGCTAATTTCTCAAAAGTGAAAATATTTTTAACTTTTATCTTAGACTCAGTCCTTATTTTCTTGTGTAATTGCACAGGAAAAGAAGTCTTAACACAGTGATTGCTTTTCATCTTTCCTTAATATAAAACATTCTCTCTTCCTCTGTTGCAAAAAAATTTTTAAGCGAAGTTTTTGTGCTAGAGTGGTCTTCAGCTGCCCAGCCCGTTAGAACTGCATGCTCGCTGTATGTACGGACGCCTGCTCTGAAAGACATGGACGGGACTGAGACATGAGGGGGACTGAGAAGGGTCCTCAGATGTGTCCTGAGCTCACAGCACTGTCCTTAGGAAGATGTTCTATCCTCTGAAATTGGTTTCTATTTTTTGTTGCTGTTTAAATTGAGATCCTTTAGGAATATGATTCAGGTGAAAGGGTGAATTTAAATGCTTCTCCCCTTCCCCCTAGTACCTCCAGAAACTCTTAAACTTTATATTATGTGGCCTGATTTTCTCGACAGATATTTAAATTTTCCACTTTCAAGAAAGGCTGACCTAAGATTGCATATTAGCTCAGGAGCTCTGCTTGCAGTCTTGAAAGTACACGCCCCACTCAGTTATCCTTCCTCTGGACTGAGTGTTGCTCTGAATTGGCGCAGCTGCCCAGTTGCTGCCCAGTTGCTGTGTGGTTAAAGTGTACAGGCCGCTCGGCATTGTGTTCGGAGCTACTGCCTGAGTCGTGCAGATGGAAACTGGTACAAGTCGTGTCGTGTGCCCTGGTTCCTTTGCTCCGTAGTGTGGGAAGAGGAAAGTGTGGAGAGAGCAAATCGGAACTTTGGGGAAGCATCCACATCACTCACCGTCTCTCGTTCTTGTTTCTGCAGCTGTACAGGAGGAGGTACATAGAAAGAAGAGAAGCTCCGAGAGCGCGGAGTGTGCTGGTCATTCCCTCGTCGCCCTACCCCCTCCCCTACTACCCCAACCGCCCGCACCCCATGCATTTCCCCACCTCGCTCCTCCCTCCGGGGATTATCGGTGGTGAATATGATGAAAGACTAACCCTTCCCTATGTTCGTGGCCCTATCAGCTCACTCATCCCTGGACCTGGGGAGACGCCCAGCCAGTTCCCTCCGCTCAGGCCACGTTTTGATCCCATTGGCCCGCTGCCAGGACCTAACCCCATCTTGCCAGGGCGCGGCGGCCCGGGTGACAGATTTCCCTTAAGACCCAGTAGGGGCGGGTCCACCAACAGCCCGCTGCCGTTCATGTGATTGATTTGTGATCTCACTCTGGAGTGGGTTTGGTTTTTGTTTTCTAAAACTGCAGGTGTCATCTTGTTGGGGGTGCTGATCTCTAGTGTGTTCTGATTGCGATGGTGAGGAACGCACTCACAGTGGCCTTCGGTAGATGTATTTAAAGCTCCAGGGGTGGTAGGGCCCGAGGTCACTGTATGACCAGGTTGGCCTTGGGAATAGTTGGCCACTCACCTTCCCTCTGAATTCCCTTCTAGGATGACAGTTGTTCATGATAATGTCTGCACCAGATTAAAAAAAATTCAGTATAAGTTACATGGCAGTCTTGACTTTTATTACAGAAAGATAATAGAATAAAGTATTCAGAACAGCTTCACAACATTACTTGGTTTCAGAATGATCAGAACCTATTCAGGGTCATCAGATTGTTGCATGGATTTTTTGTTTTGTTTTGTTTTTAATTATTTTTTTTAGTGTCACCCTTTCCTCAAACAAAATTGTTTGCAGAAGCCTGATTTATAAAATGAAGAGAAGCCAAGCCAGGGATGAGTGTGTGGACACCCACCCGCTCAACCCCCTCCTCTCTCCGCAGCTCCTTCCCAGGCTCTGTGGTGAAACTCCTGGGCTCTGAAGCAGCGTTTTGGACGACTGTGGGGTTACAGGCCTCTGATTTCTGGCTGCTGCTGGAGTGGAGTTACGATTTTTTTCCCTTGGTTTGCAACACTTGGGACCTGATTTGTAATCTAAGTAGATGACCTCTTTCAACAAAGTGTTACTGCTTTGAGTGCTGGTTACGTGCTTGTTCTTCAAAGGTAGCCTCTTACTATTGGAAGGACATTTTACTTTTAAGATTTAAAGTACACAAAATTCAAGATTTATTCTTCATACAAGAAAAAGGCCAAACACAAATGTCTTATCATACAACATAGAAACATGCTATTGTGACAAATAAAAATCTGAATCACAACCCAGGAATAAAACACTAATAGATAGTATCTGCAGACAATATTTAGGAATATTGCCGACATCTTCCTCCTTTTTAAAAAATCTGTTTTGCATATAAGGAAATGGCTTGGAATGTTATATGCTGCAAGAATATTTTGAGCCTACATACTCGTGAAAATATTTTTTGCTACACATAGAGTCTTTATTTCCATCACAGTGAAGAAAATTGGGTCAGTGCTAGGATTTTCTAGAGGCCATGTCACCGTTAGTAGCTTAATGTGTGTAGGCAAAGGCTTGGGGCTTTGACATCTCTTCCTGTGGTGTTTTGTGATATCTGAGCTATAGGACAGCTTTCTCGACAGTGTCCGCCAGATGCTATGTGGCTCTGCCTGGGTCTGGGCTGAAAGAATCACTCGAAGCTTGCGTGGGCCCAAGTATACCCTCTTCTCCCTCTTCGCCCCTCCGTGGCCATCTGCGGTGTTGGGTTTGCACTGTGTGGTGTGTGTGCAGCGGGAGGATGTAGTGATGACCGGAAGCACCAAATCCTATAAAACAGTGAGTTTGCAAAATATCCTTTTTGAACGGCCCTTGGGAGGCCCGGGAACAGTGCTGGTGTCCTGTGGATGCGGGTGCTCCTTCCCTGGGACTTCCTGGCCAGTGTGACACATCCCTTAACTGAGAGTGTGCCTTACACCTAAGTCCTCCAGCAGTTAGTTCTAAATTCCTAAAACAGCCTCAAAGTTTCCCTCTTGGATCGCTAAATTAGAAGCTTGTAAAACCCTACGTTCTCCTCATTAGGCTGAGACCCTGGGGCTTTCTGTATTGCTGATGTGTCATGAGCATGAAATCACGGTTTGGCAGCACGTCCACTGCGCAAATCTCTGACCATCGCTGGGATATTGCGGTGGAAGCAAGCTCGTTCAGAGCGCCGTGGTCTGCGTTTCGGTAAGAGGCGGGTCTTCATTGGCTTGTAGTCTCTCGACGGCCTTCTGTGGCTCTCTCATTTCCCCCTAGTTATTTTTATTAACAGGAGCTTACCCTTTCCCCCGCTTCTCTTTATAAATGAAAACTACGGTTTGGCAAGGCTGGACATCAAATCACGGGAAGTATCCTCCTCTGCTTCTGATGGAAAGCTGGCTTTATACCTAAACTGCAGCTCCGTCTTCCATGGGCGGAGGAGGAAGACCTGGACCGAGGTATTTTCTCTGGCTGGTGGCAGTGTCCTGAGGCTGCACCCTTAAATCCCTGCTCATGGTGCTCCACCCTTAGCACCCATGTTTCAGCCTCACCGAGTCAGCCTGGAAGGAAGATGCCAGCCTTTCTTCGGGTCGAAGTTGTGAAACAAAGCAAAAACCAAACCACCTGTCAGAATCTTTACAGAGTGACTCCTTTCCTCCCTTCTTTTTCCCCTTCCCACTCAAAAATGTCACAGCTATTAAAGGGTAAGTGTTCAGAAGGAAGATGTGCTAGCCTATGTGAGGAAACAGTCCATTTTGGGGGTCTCTGCAAGACCACTCTTGGGCTCTACTCAAACCAGTGGGGAAATGTACTCAAATGTGCTGGTTATAAAACAGTGTCATGTCACGTATCGTGTGTGCATGGTTACAAAAATCAGGATGCCTGACTTGATAAAAAAAATTGTGCCACTGTAGTTGGGGCATCTGGGAGTTATAGCTTGGATGTTGAGATGTTTTTACGGACAAGGGACAGAGAAGTGGGAAAATGTAAGCCACACAGTCGCTGTTGATGGAGCCACTGTTGAGGAGTTTTGCTCAGCGGAGTGGGTCCCCGGCTGTAAAGCACCCACACCAATACTGTCCTCCTGCAGGGGCCTTCCTACCCAGCTCAGCTCAGGGCTGCTGGTCTAACTACAATTGCATGCAAAATACTTGGGAAGACTGACAAAGACTCAGGTCCAGGCCTTATGACCAGAATTCTGCCCCCTTTGCTCTGAATTGAAGCTAGCTGTGCCCACACTTTGAGAAACTTTGTCCAGCCCATGGCCACTCTGTTGTGCGTTTTGAGTTGTGTTTTATTACTAAGTGAGAATCAGGTAACCTTGACTTTTTCTGATCTTAATCCCCAATGTAGAAGAGCAATGGCTGCCTTAGGTGTTTTCTGTGCTCTTGATCTCCCCAAACATGCCTCCATGATGTCACACCTTGCCCTATAATTTGTCCCTGCTCCTTTATTCAGAATGTAGCTCCAGGCCAAGGACACTTTCATTGTTACCTCTCTCCTTCTTTGTGACCAGGGAGAGGAAGACATGCCTCAAGTCGCAATGTAGGCTGTAAGGGGAGCATGTGGTGGCTATGTTCTAATGTCCTGGGCTCTTCTCAGGGCCAGGAAGCTGGTTCTGGCAACTACAATGTTTCTAGCACCGGGCATGTGGTGATTTGGGGGCAGCCCTGCACCCCATCTGGTCATGGGAAGCAGTCTGATGTAGGGAAAGAGCTTTAGAAAGAAAGGGAATCGGGGCCTTTCCAGCTCTGCAGCCAACTTGTTCCGTCAGATAAGCCTGGGTTAAGCATGGTTCAATCTCGTGTCTTTACTGCTGGAATTCCGAGAGCCTTTGACACGCAATGTGTACTACCCATCTCAAAACAAGAAATAGAAAGTGTTTCCCAAACATATTGGACCATGGGACCCTTTCATAACTGAGTAGCCTACCAAAGGCTTGCTGTAACCCATTGGTGAAATGCCAACCTGGAAGTTACCGCCACTGCGCTTTCTCAGCCCGTGTCATTGATCTCCTGATTCTCTCCGGTTCCTTGTATATCCTTGAGGAGGGAACCGCATTTCGGGCGGGAATTCAGAGAGTTCTTGGTGGGATACCGCAGAATGGGTGGAGAAACCCTGACCCGACTCCTTCCTTGGGAAGTGGAGGGCATCTTCCTCTGGGAACTAGGGATGGTTCGTAGAAGAACCTGTGGTCGGCTCCTGGCTGTCCGATCTGGGGGCGAGCAGTGCTTCAAGATTTCCTCTCCGTTTCTGTTGTATTCTGAGAGACCCCGCTTGTCACACAGGATCTGGTGTCCTTCCACTGTTCTTGAGGTCCCACGGGGGGCCACACGTGATGGACCTTTGCCTTTCTGGTCTGAGGGATGACCTCTCGAGCCTGGCTGGAGCTAGCGTGGGTAGGTAGCTGGGCTTTTTTCCTTTTGTTTGCAAAACACGGTCAAAAGATTATTGCCTCCTATGTTGCTGAGGTCTGACTACAGCGTCTGCATTTGATGGAGGTGAGGCAAGGCCTGGAGGGGGCCTTCACCCGAAGGCGAGCAAAACACCAACAAGAAGTGTGAAAACTGGCCACGCACAGACATTTCACTTGGTTATCTGAGGTGGGGAAGCAAGCACGTGGGTGCGCAGGGTCTGATTTGAGGAGCCCGGAGGCTCTCAAAGGCCCACCGCTCGGTCGGATGATGATGCTGGAACGTCATGGTAAAGGGAAGTGGGAACACATACAGATACTCGGTTCCTGGATCAAAGGCATTGAGAGAGTATATTCTCAGGCCCTCCATTCTGTTCCCATCGGGAACCAAGGCTGAGAAGGGAGAGAGGCAGGAAGAGGGAGAGTGTGACAGGACGCTCCCCGGACCCAGCGCAGACAGGGTTAGTCAGAGAACAGGCTGGCAAAGGACTTCCTCAGGTTGCGGATGGTTTCGGCCTTGGCCTCGTCTTCACTTGGGGTCCCGCGCTGGGAGGTGTCGGATGTGCTGAGGCTGGTGGTCAGGGACTGGGATTTGCTGAAAGAGAAGGGCAGAGGGGGTTGGGGGTGAGCCGGCCTGGGACGGGAGTCACAGGGCCTGCCCGGAAGCCGAGCTGGGTGAGCCCAGTCATCGCAACGACACGGTGACTGGAAAGCAGGCCTCCCAATGCTTATCTGATGCTGAGCGCATCACACACATTCTTTAACGTGCAAGGTGGTTATCGGGATCCTCCAACTTTAGGTGCAGAAACTGGGGCTCATGGCGAGTAACAGGGGCGTGCCCACTGATCACACTCATTCCAGCAAGCTGGGCTGTTAGGAGACAGCAGCCTGACTGCTTTCCTGCCTACACACCCAGACCTGTGGGGCCAACTGCCAAGTGCCATCT
>NC_043709.1:13919471-13931922 GCF_006229205.1 Suricata suricatta | reverse complement strand
ATTCAAAGTGCACTCTTCCTTTGATCCTACAGTACCGTTGCTGGTATTTTCTCGAGAGCTGAGCCTGGCGCACGAGAAACCGTGTGTGTTCACGGTAGTTCACTGCGGGCTTCTCTGTAAGAGCGAACCAGATTTCTCCTCGTGGTGCATTAGATTACAGTACCACTGCACAGTGGCACACGATACAGCGGTGAAACGGGGAAGATGCTAGTGAACGGAATGGAGGGGCTTTAGGCGTTGCTGCCAAATGTGAAAAGCAAGGAGAATGGTGTGATCGTACGCACTGCCATTTGTAAACAGTGGGGGGCAAGGGATGCAACCTACACTTTTGTCCCTCGTAGGAAACACGGGGCGGGGGGGCGCACACAAGGCACTGACAAACGGGGTCACCTCTGGAGAGCGGGGGGGGGGCAGGCAAGCGCTGGCGGGAATGAGGTGGGAGGAAGGATTTCCAGTGTGGGCCGTTGATATCGCTTAGAGTTTTGAGCCGTGTGAATGCATGACCCCTTCAGACGCCTCACGGCCAGCCCGAGCCGAGTTGCTGAGTGCGCTGGGTTTGATTCTAGCTCTTCCACCACCAACAGTGGAGCTTCAGCAAGGAATTCCTCTCCTCCTCGTTTGTGAAATGCGGATAATAATAGCTACTAACCCCTAAGCTTGAGAGAATTAAACAGAACTCCAGGTGGGTGCAGTGCTTGGCGGGTGGTGAGGGGACAGTGGCCACTAGCAGCCAGGCTCTGCTTATGCACCTTGTGCTTGGCGGTGAAGGAGGGGAGGGGCTTTCCCAAGAACACTTCGGGGGCTCCCTGACCTCAAAGCGAGAGACGGGCTTCAGAGGGAAGGGGGCGGGTGTGTGTGTCGTGATATGTCATTTACAGACGTGACGTGCTGGCAACAGATCCTCCTGGGGTCTAGCCTTTTGCCGTGTGCTTTGGAGGCCCTCTTACCATGAGTCTACGCCTCCCTGTAGGTTACTTTGATCAAAAGCATGTGATGGGATGGAATGACACTGTGTGGCTTCAAAACTGGGCCTCCAGAGGCCTTGAAACTTCTACTTTTGCTCTCCTAGGATGGGATTCTACCATGCAAGGAAGCCGGGCCCGGCCTGCTGGAGCCGTGGCTCATGGAGAGAGAGGCCCCGCTGACAGCAGGTGTGTGGTACGGAAGGCCGTCTTGGATTCTCCAGCGCCAGTTAAGATGCCGGATTACCACAGCCACATGAACAATCCCAGGAGGGTAGCGTTGAGGGGTTTAGGAAATAAAAATACAGGAGGCCCAGTTAAATCTGAATTTCAAATGAAAAACGAATTCTTTATTCTGTGTAAGTATATCCCATGCTATATTTGAGGGTATACTTATACTCAAAGTCATTCATTGCTTATCTGAAATGTAAACCTCACTGTGCCTCCTGTATTTTACCTGGCAACTTTACAGGAGAGACCACCAGAAGAACCCTTAATTGAGCCAGACTCAGAATAAATTGCTGGACCAAAATATTATGAACATTTTCTTAAGCTGTGGTTTTGGGAGAGGTTTGTTATGCAGCAAGAGATAACTGATGCATATGTATCTGGAGGGTCATGGTGGGAGCCAAGCTGTAGTGTGGCCTCTTGGGCCCTTCCTGCCATCTGAGTTCCGTCCTCCAGGCATCCGACCTATTGAAAGTCTGGGTGAGGCCTCAGTGGGCCTTTCTTTGTCTCCCAGTCCCTGCCCCCAAGTTGGCCCAGCTCTGCCCGCACCCCTACCCCGCCCCCTACCCTGCCCAATCCCAGAGCACCTACTTGAGATGAGGGTGGGGCGGTGCTGGCTTCTTGGACTCTTCTGCCTGTTGGGAGGCACTGCGGCCTTGAACGGGGGGCCGGGGCTGCGAGGCGAGGGGGGCGCCTGGCTTGGCCGCCTGGTTTGGAGAACTCCCACTGGATGCCCGGGACAGCTGTGGTGAGCCTGGCGATCTCTGTTGCTGCGGAGACCCCGATGGGGGGCTGAGGGGCTGCTGGCCTTGTGGGGAGAGCCTCTGTTGGGAGGGGCTCCCGGATCGCGGGGGCTGAGGAGACTGAGTTTGGCGAGGGCCCCCTATAGGGAGAAACATGATTAAGTTCAAGTTTTTCTTAAGATAAATCGAGCTGTGCACAAATCTTGCTTCGAGGATGTTCACCGCAGTGATTTTTATAACAGTGAAAAGCTGAGAACAGTATAAATGCCCAGTCGGAGGACTGCTCAGGAACGTTAAGATACATCCATGTAATGGGTACGCTGTGGCCATCATATATGATAGCAGAATATATTACATGATACAGAATATTGTTGAAAACATATGCTAAATACATGCTGCTAAACTGAAAAGGAAGTTTGCAAAACAGAACGCACGGTTTTTGTTACATTTTAGCACATATGCATATAGCTGTGTAAAAAGTAAAGACTGGAGAGGCACCAGGGTGGCTCAGGCGGTTGAGCATCCAACTTCGGCCCCGCTCATGATCTCACGGTCATGGGTTTGAGCCCTGAGTCGGGCTCTCTGCTATCAGCTCAGAGCCTGGAGCCTGCTTCATATCCTGTTTCTCACTCTCTCTCAGCCCCTCCCCTGCTCGCTGTCTCTCTGTGTCTCTCAAAAATGAATAAAAATGTTAAAAAATTAAGAAAAAAATCAAGTGGGAAGTTGTCCCTAGAACCAGTGTGTCTGTAACGTGCACATGTATCCCTGGGGCCCTTGTCAAAATAAAGATTAGGATACAGTGGGTCCGGGAGAGTGTTGTGGACTGCATTGCGTCCCCCCATACCCCGCAGTTCATATTTTGAAGTCCTCATCCTCAATGTGACAATATTTAGAGACGGGGCCCTAAGAGAACTAATTATTGTTAAATAAGGTCATAGGGTGGAACCCTCATCCAATAGGACCTTAGAGAAGAGACAGAGACCGCAGGGCCACACAGAGGAAAGGCCGTGTGAAGACAGTGAGAAGGCGCTGTCTGCCAGCCATGGAGAGATTTTCCAACCCTGCCAGCACCTTGATCTTGGATCTTTAGCCTCCAGAATTGCGAGAAGACAAATGTCTTTTGTTGAAGCCACTGTGGCATTTTGCTATGGCGAATCAAGCAGACTGCTACGGGCGGGGTCCGGGATTCTGCATTTCTAGCAAGTTCCCAGGTGAGGCTTCTGCTCACCGTGCTTTGAGTGATGAGTCAGTGCTGAAGGACTGCAAAAGTGGTGGGATTGATTCTCTTTCTGTGGCTCACAGATGTTTTCCACACTGACTGAAACGATGATCACCCCTTCCTTTGTGCTAGCGGTTTAAACTTTTCTAAGGACTTTCAAAGGCAATATGTCATTTGCTCTGGAGAGAGCCTGGTAGGGAAGACCCCATCCTTCACAGCTGGAAACAGCCTCCTCAAGGTCTCCTCGCTGCAAAGAGCTCACGGGGGTCTCGGCTTCTCCCTCTCACTGCACAGGCACGGAGACGTTCACCTGCAAGCAGAGGGGGCATCACAGGCTCGGCGACATCTTAGCCGCCCAGAAATGACTTTGAGGGGATTCCAAGGCCCCCAGGCAAGCAAGGTGCTCTCTCCTCATCTGCGAAGCCTGAGCGTCAGGGCTGCTGACTGTGAACTGCATTTTGCCAAAACAGACTGGGACCTGCTCCGAGGACAGTGGGGTGCCCGGCTCGTCTCCGGGCTTGCTGGGTTGAGATCACCGCAGGCACGTTAGGAGACCGGGAGTCAGTCAGTGCCTGTGGCCCTTTCCTAATGCTGAGCACACCTGAGCCGGGCCTCCTCGCAGCAGCGCTGTGGGTCAGGCCTTATCGTCATCCCCATTTTTCCAGAGAAGTTGAGTCTCAGATACACTGCGACTTACTCAAGGTGTCACTTCTAATAAGGGGACGAGCTATGATTCAAGCCTACGTCTCTTGGACTCAAAAGCTCTGTTTCCTTCTCTTTTTTTTCCTTAAACAAACAAACAAAACCCCCAAACAAACACAAATCATAAGGCTATGCCCTGCAGGGCCGCCCTGAGTCCTCGCATCTTTGTGCAAATGCAGAAAAGAAGGCCCTTCCACCGGAGAGGATGGCTCTGGGGGGGGGTGGGGGTCGGGCAGGAGGAGCTTGACTTCGGCTGCCCTCTGCTCTCAGACGTCATCGCAGCCGGCACATGGCAGAGGTGCCCGCGTGTCTGGAGGCCCTGTCACCACGCTGGCTGCGGGGGCCCCAGTTCTTAACTCCCGTCTTGCGTTAACTTGCTACGTGGCCGTAAGTCCATTTTCTCTGGCTTTCTGGGCCCTTGCTTGGAAAATGAGGCCCCTGGACGAGCTACCAAACATCCCTCCCCAGTGAACATTCTTGTGAGGCAGACGCAGCACTCTCTACGTGGGACTGAAGTATCGATTTAGCAACTGATTGCACGTGCCTTGATTTGCTGTTCGCAGCTTTCGCCACTGAATGTCCCAGTGGGTTGGAGAACCCACTGATCTCAAACACCTACAAGGCCAGGCAGGTACACAAATAAATGAAGCAGACAAGTGTCCAAAAAAGCATGTGACTTTAACATTTTTCCTTGAGATAAAAACACAGTTCAGAGAACTCTTTCTCTAAAGAGGTGCAAGCTAAAGAAAATTGCACTTGACACTACGTCCCTGTGAGGCAGTAGGGAGGCGTAGGGCCGGAGGTGAGTGGCGGAGCCCTGTCGTCCAAGGGGACTGTCGTGACCACACGTCAGCGGACAGTTGTAAGGAGGAACACAGGCACATTGTTTCTAGAGCTTCTGCTTTATCAAGAGAACCTGGGGATGGAAATCTTTGTGCAAAACTCCTGGTGTCTAAATGCCGGCTTACTCTTTTATGTTTGAAACCCACTTCAGGTCAGGAGGACCTGGGTGGCTCAGTCAGCTGGGTGTCCGACTGTGGCTCAGGTCATGTAAGTGCGAGTCCCGCATGGGGCTCTGTGCTGACAGCTCAGAGCCTGGATCTTGCTTCGAATTCTGTCTCCCTCACACACACTCTCTCTCTCTGATTCTCAAAAATAAATAAACATAAAAAAGAAAAAGCCCACTTCAGGTCAAAGAAAATATCTGTTTTCTACTTTTATCTTAATTCTCCCTGTCCTTGCTCCTACCCCGGGTCCAATACTGTCTGGAAAATCTGGACCCTCCTTCATTCATTTACTAACTCTTTGTTGAGTCCCTATTATGCATCTGGGATTCTTCAAGAGACACTCCTTATTTCTTTCAGCTTCTTGGCAAAGCAAACAATTTTGTATTTTTCATTTCAGCACGTGCAGAAAATCTTTGACTTACATAGAGAAAATATTTGCCGAAGCACAGGTTTGTTGCTAAAAAATTATGAGGTTCACTAAAAGAAAAGTTCACTTTTTAGGGTGAGTTCCAAATCAAGTTAATTTATTAGCCTTGTTATTTTTAATCCGAATGTTAATTCAATGAGTGTTTGCTTTAATTATTTTAATTGGCTTTAAATGGATTGTTTTTCAACTCACTAAAATGTGTTTAGCCTCATGTCCCTTAAAATAATATCTCTTTATCAAGCATGTCTGTACTCTGGGCCCGAGACGAAATCAGAATACAGTAGCTCTCTGTTTCAAAAGTGCTCTGTTCAAATGTGTTTTAAAAAGTAAGTCCTGGGGCAGAGCGGGAAAGGAGAGGGCAGGGCAGAGATGCAGCCAGGAGCCTGGCAGGGGGATGAATAAATCATTTTTGAACACTTATAATGACAGAATTATCGCCAGGCAGGAGGGCACTGGGGTTGCTTTACGTACAAGGATTGTTAAATGTAATGATCATTAAGAACAGCATGTATATTTCAGTTGTTAATAAGACACATTATTGGTAGTGAGTTTTTAACAGTAAGCGTTATATAAATAGTTGTTAATGGTAAATGACTAGCAGTAAGAATTAATACCTACTCAGTGTCATGGCATTCCGCTGGGCCGGACACCCTGCCAGCTGCCTCACCTACGTTATCTCTGGGACAGCTGCCTATCGCTAAACAACGGAGCTGTTGTATCACTGGGGAAACCAAGGCTCCAGAAAGCATGTAACTTGCCTAAGATGTGAAGGTACTGAGTGAGACACAGAGGCGGATTCAAAAACGCATTTGTCAGGTGCCTGGGTGGCTCAGTCGGTTGGGTGGCTGACTTCGGCTCAGGTCATGCTCTCACGGTTTGTGGGTTCGAGCCCCGCATTGGTCTCTGTGCTGACAGCTCAGAGCCTGGAGCCTGCTTTGGATTCTGTGTCTCCCTCTCTCTCTGCCCCTCCCCCACTCGCATTCAGTCTCAAAAATAAATAAATATTAAAAACAAAAACACATTTATCTGCCTAGGGAAGAATCCCCATGTCCACGCACGCGGTTATGTAAGTCACACAAGTTCCCTTTTCTTAAACACTCTCTGCCCTTCTGAGGAGAAAAGCAGACGGGGAAGATGGATGGAGGGCTTTAAGGCTGTGGAAGAGGAAGCCATGTAATGCCCAAGAACGATTTCTCCAAGAAACAAGGAATATGTTCCTTTGATAAAAGTGACTGGGAAGGCCACAAAATGTGAGTGTGAAGCTTTTTCTTCTGATAGGTTCTCAGCAGATTCTTAAGAAGAAAATGCCTGGCGGGCTTCTTGAGGCAGAGCCGCCCTGGAGCTCCAAGCTGGCGCTGCAGCAGTGGACGCGTCTGGCGTCTGGAAGGTTCTGACAGCAAGAGAGGCGGTGGGCGGGGCTTCTCTCCAGGCCCCGGTGTGCGAACGCCCAGGCGGTGACATTCTGTGAGAAAGTTAGTTACCGCCATGGCTCCCTCTTGTAAACTCATCACTAGTTCCCCATTCTCTAATAAATGGCAGCATTTAGTCAGTAATGCTGGAATGTTTTTGAGGAAGAATAATTTCAGTTGACAAAGTTGTATATAATATTCTGTTTTTTTTTTTCTCACTCTGGCTGGTTGGCTCGTAAATCTATAACCAGGCACCACTAGTGGCTAAGAAACAGACACTTGTGGGGCACCTGGGTTGGTCTCTTTCTTTCCTTTTTAATTTTTTAAAAATATTTATTTTTGAGAGACAGAGAAAGAGACAAAGCACAAGCAGAGAAGGGGCAGAGAGAGGGAGACACAGAATCTGAAGCAGGCTCCAGGCTCCGAGCTGTCAGCACAGAGCCCGGTGCGGGGCTTGAACCCATAAACTGTGAGATCATGACCTGAGCCGAAGTCAGATGCTTAACCGACTGAGCCACCCAGGCGCCCCTCTCTCTTTCTTTCAAAAAGTAAATGAATATTAAATTTATTTTTGGACAAAAATAAAAAAAGAAACAGACACTTGCTCTAAGATCTGAAAGGCCGGATTTGTAAACCGGCACTTCTTGTGCTTCCTTGGGCAAAGCCTCAATGTTCTCTTCTGTAAAAAGGGGATACTGATGGTTTTCACCGGGGAATGACTGGGAGACAAAAAAAAAAAAAAAAGAGGGGAAAGTCCCTTGCACGGTGCCTGGCACCCAGGAGGCACCCAGTGACTTCATCTGTCTCTGGGGGTGACCTCACATTCTCACTCATTCTGCACAGAGTGAGCGCACATACTCTGTGTATAAAGCGTTAGGATGGATTTTTCTGGAGTGCCTTCTGGAAACCATACACGGGTCCCTCAGGGCATTTTGACATCCTCACCATATAATTTCTCTTGCCGACTTGTCGTGGGTCTTACCTTGTGTGGGCGGGCGTGGCTGGGGCTGTCCGAGTGGAGGGCCCAGCTGGGCTGGCCCAGGGGATTTTGCTGGTTTCATTTGTGGAGCCTGGAGCAGGAGAGAAGAGAGGCCTGTTGGGATTGCCACGGCCATTTGCTTCCTGGTGGGAGGGCATGATTTATATGGATCTTTTTATGATTCGAGTAAAACTTACGTAATGTGCACAATTCTTAAGTGCACGGCATAGTGGACTTTCACATGTATATGCATCTGTGTAACTACCACCTGAGTCAGGACAGAACCTTCCAGTGGAGACGGCTGCCCCATGCCCCTTCCCAGGCAGCAACCCCCGCCCCTAGAACCATCCTTCCCACAGCTATTACCATGGATTTGTTTTTGTGGGGGAAGGGCGGGCGGTGGGAGGAGCAGGTTTTGAGATTTGCTTTTCTAGAAAGCCGAGAGCTAGCAAATTCTGGGGAGAACAAGCTGGTGATCCAGGGTGAGGACCATGGAACGGAGCGGCTTTGCGGGAGCTGGTCGAGGTTGGGGCGTGGAGAGACAGAAGACACAATCGTCTCTATTGACCGGGGCCCTGGGCACACACAAAGGGCATGTGTGTATACACACCCGTGCGTGCACGCACACATACACACACCCCCACACACGTCCGCCACTCCTTGCGCAGGCCCAGGAAGGAGGGCACAGAGGGACAACTGGCTTCTTATGTTCATAATCTCTGCCCAACAGTGCAGTTGTGACAAGGCTTTCCTCCCTCTGACGGTGGACAAAAGAAGGTCCCGTCGGAGCCTCCCAAACTCCCCTGTCCGGAGCAGGGTGCAAGCTGTCCAGGCCAAGCCTCCATCCACACCCCATTCTTTTCTCCCTAGAGTGGTTCCAGGGGCTCCCCATTCCCGGAGAGCCCAGCATTTCTCATGGCTACAATGTCTCCTGCGCTCCCGGGAACCTTACCCAAGGCCTCAGGGGCGAGGGCACTGTGCTCCCTGGTATCAGGAGCTGGCTCATTTTGGAGACGACGAGGTCGGCCATCAGCTGTCTGTCCTCTTCCACGTGCTCTCCAATCAAGGGCATTGAGCTGTCCATCACCTGTGGGAGAGAAAGGGGGTCTGTGGTAGTGCTTCCCAGGAGGGCTGCTCGGCTCAGGACAGAAGTGACCACTGGAGGGCGATGTTGTCCAGGCAAACTCCCAGCCCGGCGCCTACAGCTGGGAATGACTCCCGGGGAGACACCGCGATCCCTGCAGTTCAGCCTGAATCAGCTCTCTGGATTCAGTTCAATTCAGCCTACATTTGTTGGGCTACAGAAATGTGACCAAGGTCCAGGGAGCCTTTGCTGACCTTTCCTGCTCTTTACTTTGGGGAGCCAGTCTCCGCCCCCTCTTTTCCCACCTTGGCTCCTGCCCAGGCTTGGGGCCCTACCCCCTGAACTTTGGCCCAAGGTCAAGGCTTTCCACAAGGCCGGAAGCAGTGAAGGTGGGGGCTCAATTATGACCAAAAACAAAAAAAAACAAAAAAATACGACATGGGCTGGAGTTGACCCAGGGTTCAAAGAGAAGCAGGATGAGGAAAGGCTTGTTTTCAGATGCTCTGGGAGAACATGTGCCTGGCGGGAATGGCCTGCTTCTAAGAGGAGGCAAAGTGCTTACATTGGGAGGGGTCCTGAGAGATCTATTTGCTCATCCTGCTGTTTTTGCAGATATGGGAAAACTGAGGCCTAGTGATGGGAAGGGATGTGGCCAAAGTCACGCAAGTCAACCATCCAGGTGATTCCCTGGGCACGGGCAGCTGCAGAAGGTCCGGAAGGGGAGTGAGGCCTCGGTGGGCTCTCTCTGCCTTCCTCCACTGTGGGAATCCAGCCTGTTCACCCACCCCATGCTCACCAAATGCACTGCCTTGTTTCCGCCCTTCCAGTCTCTGGACTCACCAGGGTCTCTCTTCTGACCAGGTCCTTGTATATTCCAGTCTCTCTGCTCACTCTTTACTTAAGTCCTTCTCATTCTTCAGGGAACATCCAGCTAAGCCCTTCCTCTCTGACTGAGCATCTTCTAACTGGCTGCGCATCTGTCCTCCCGCTGTCCTCACTTCGGCTGCCCCAGTGGGGGGCTCACCCACAGTGCTGACATCTTCTGGTGACTTGAGTCTCTCCAACCAGACTGTGAGTCCCTGAGGTCAGGGATGGGCCCTGTGTCCTGTTCCATAGATATGCCCTTAATAAGGACTACAGTGGAGGGATGAAAGACCCCTGCAATAGGTCCTGCCCATAATGATAAAGACACTAAGTGCTCTATTTTATTAAGCACTTACTATGTGTCAGGCACTGTTCCAAGCACTGGGTGTGGAGGATCGCGTACAAATCTCAGAATAGCTCTTGGAGGCAAGTGCTATCAGTATCTTCATCATAATGACGAGGAAACTGAGGGTCAAAGAGGCACTAAGTTCAAGGACACATGACTAACAAGCCATGGCCCTTCCCTGTGTCGCTGAGCATTGAAAACAACTCTTTGGAGTGAAAATCGGGAACGGGAACCTGGAATCCAAGCTTATGTTCTACTACTGACTTGCTGTGTGATTTGGGGGCAGGTCACTTTTCCTCTGTGGGCCCATGTTTTCCTCAATGGCAAACTGAGGGGGCAGCTGTGAAGATGCTTCCGGTTGGGGGCTCTGCGTGTCTAAAGTACCCACTGTGGTTGGGAAGCTGCAAACCAAACTCAAGGATGCGTATGTTGATTCTAGCACAGTCCTGAAAACTGCTCAAATTGAGCTCCTTGTGGGTTGGGCTTGAGTTCTTGGCACCCTAGATCTCAGTGCCCGGCACAGAGGCAGCCTCTGGGTCTACACGGGCGGACTTGAGTTATAAGTTAAGTCTGTCTCAATGTACCCAGGCCTGGCCTTTCTCCCCCTGCCCCCCGGCCCCGCCCCTTTTCTATTCTGGTTTCTGCTTCCTACGTTCCCTGCGGTGGAAAACAGCCACCACAAGGAACCTGAGGTCAGAGCATTTTGGAATCCCCATGGTGGACACAGCCAAAGGAAGTGGACACTCTGGCCTCCCCAGGGAAGCATTTTTCCAGTGAGCACTATCATTCCCCGGACAGGCCATGGAGGACAAGTTCAAGGGTCTTTCCCCCGAGTATTTCACTGGGAGGTTCTTCACAAAACATGTCAAACAAATTTCATGTTCTCCCCACAGAGGTGGCTGAAGCAAACAGTATTTTTGGATCTCTGCTGCCTTTTTTTTCCCCACTGGGGAAAAAAATACCTTTTATCTCCGTGGCAGCAAGTTCCCCATCTGTCTTGACCCCACCATAAACCCAAAAGCGAGGGAAACAACTCTGCAATGTTTCTGAGAGAAAAAACAATCTGAAAAGTTATCTTTTTTTTTTTCTCCTTCTGGAACATTTTGAGAAGTTGTTTTCTTTTTTTAAAGTCCAAACCCACTAATTTTGCTTTTTAAAAAAAAAAACTGTAAGAGAGCTTTCATCCCTGACCCTCTGAATGTCTGGAGGCAGGGAGCCTGGGCCCAGACTACAGACTTTTGTTCCCTAAGAACAAAAGTTGAGGAGACACAAGATAGGCAGGAGCTCTCCCCGGGCAGAGAATGCAAGAGCAAAGGGGCTACGCTCACAGGAGGGAGGGGAGGGGAACAAAGGGGTCCTTCCTCCATGATTGCTGTCGCTTCTCTGGAGGGAAGCTCTAGGAGGAAGGGTCTCTGCTACAGGTCCCCTGTTATGTCCCCGTCACCTGGCTACGATGGTGCCCAGCACAGAGCTCCACAATGAAGGATGGATGAATGACTGAGTGACACAGCTGAGGTCATGGCTGATGGTCCCTGTGAGGAGATGCGGAGGCAGGGGGCCCAGGAAGGGTCTCAAGAGATGCAACGTCTCAGGCGGGGGGCCCCTTCGTCCGCCCCTGGTCCGAGCTCCCAGTACATCCCAGGAAGGCGGGGCACGCGTTCCTCTCGGAGGCATCCTGGCTCAGAAGCAGGTCCGCACGCCCCACTGCTCCTGGCCCCTCCAGTGCCTCCTCTGGGAAGGGGCTACTGGAGGCGTGCCAGCTATGGAGGGAAAGCAGTTCCTGGACTTGAGGGGAGAGCTGTTTTCCAGAGCAGGATGGAACCTGCAAATATAGACACATCGCATCCTGGGAGCTTCCTGGCCTCTCGGGGGGGAGGTGGGGGGGCGGGGTGGAGGGACTGTGTCCATCCTGGGCCCCCTCCCCTCCGCCTCCAAGGGCGGCCACTCCCTGGGTGGGCGCCGATGCCCTCCTGGCACGGCAGGCAGCACACAGCGGGGCTCCCACCCAGGGAGTCACCTGGCCCCGCTGTGCTGCGGGTCCGGGGGAGTGGCAGGCACGTGGGACCGGAGGACCGGCTGGCTCCTGTGGTCGCCCCAGCCCTGTGCTTCCCATTAGCCGCCCACAGCCCGGGGAGGGGTGGCCGCAGGGCTCTCCCTCACGTATCTTGGCCTTGTGTCAGCACCGCTGTGGTGTGAGAAGGCCACAGAAGGGGAGTCCTGGAAGGGGCCGTGGGGGGTGAGAATGTGATGTTGGGGAGCAGTTGGGGGGAGAGGGGAGGACGCTGAGGCCAGAGGGGCATTTTCAGGGAAAATCAGTGAAGACCCACCGCTGTGGAGGGGGCACAGGGAGGCATGCCAGGGGAGGGGGTGAAGGGACCAGAAGGGACGGGGGGGGGGGGGGGGGGGGGGGGGGGGGGGGGGGGGGGGGGGGGGGGGGGGGGGGGGGGGGGGGGGGGGGGGGGGGGGGGGGGGGGGGGGGGG